>NW_009593931.1:22420-39150 GCF_000690535.1 Cariama cristata | reverse complement strand
ATTCCTGCAGCTCTCAGATACCCTTCAGGCACTCATAGAGAAAGATCATTTATATTTTTCATTTTATTTCAGTTTCACAGGGTATTTCTAAATTCTTATATGGCAGACAGTGATCTGGAGTGTAAGATTTGATTTCTCCACTCTGTTGACTGGTCCATAGTTCATTTATCATACTATTTTTTTCCTGTCTAATGCAAACATCTTCATTTTCAAACACCTTAAACACCATCAGAGTTTCTGGGATAGTTTATGTCTTTTCTCTGAATTTTCTTCTTTATTTCCACTGTTTAATTCATGACATAATTCCAAATAAGGTTGAAGTCCTGTAATAGCAGTGGAATACTCATGTATTGCTTTACTGTTTCTTTACTGTTGCTGTACACTGAGAAAAGAGTTTCATTGGCCTCAGTAAAGATTCCTGTTCTGTTTAGCATGGTATGGGGTCACTCAAAACACAACTGGAAGCTTTGAAAGTTTTGTTCAGAACCTGTCACCATCTGCATGGCACTAAGGTCTTACTTCAAGAATAACTGCGTATGTATCAGTTCTATTTGCAGTAACCCAAAAAGGAAAACAATCCTGATGTACCCAGGGCATAAATATTTAATACTTTTTATCTTATCTATTAAAAGTATTTTTAATTAAAAACTGCAGACATTTTTCCTTTTTCCTCCTTGTAGAAACTGTAGAGGGCAGGAGTTATGATAATGCAGTGTAAAAAACTTATCTTTGGCATTTTTATAGCTGCAAAATATATTGCTTGCTAATTGTAGCAGAATATTTTTAGGGCATCTTAAATTTGTTCTTCGTTCATAATATTCCCCAGAGAAGTATAATGGAGGAAGAGGTAAATAACAAGTTGCAGTTCTAGATGAAGACACCTTTAGCTCTTCCTCAGATCTGTTACCATTACAAGGCCAAGACTTTTGCCTTTTCTAAAGTAGTATGCAGTCATCCGCAGATCTTACCTAAGAATCAGTCAAAATGACTTTGTAGATGGCATCAGATCTTAATTTTTAAAGAGGTTTCAAACTGCTACCATAACTTTTTCATATTTATACCAGCAGGCAATTCTGTAACTGAGACAGATTTTATTAAATTCATTCTGTGTTTAACAAAACAAAAAGCAACTGAAAATAACAGCAAGAACTCCAGCTATTTCAATGCCAGATGCTAACAGATAATTTTTATTCCAAGAAAGGCTTATGAAATTGTGTCAAAATGAAAAAGAAATGAGATTATGTGAAAACCCCTGTTTATATGTGTTAAGAGTTTTCTGTTGCAATATGAAGACACTTTAAACTGTAAAATCATAAGGAATAATCAGGGATCTATTTTTCCCTCACTCTATTCCTGTCTCATTGATGGAAAAGCCAGTTGTAGATCAAATTAGCTTTGTGTAATTTTTGATAGATAGAGCATATCTTTGGAACTATACTTCCGGTAATACCTGAATTTTCAAGGATCCGTATGCCTTCTGTCAGCAGCAGGTGTTTCACAAAGAAGCTTATGAACACATTTTTGGGCTGCTTTGCAATGCAGACTCAAGGGGCTTCAGGCTACAAACCAGCAGGTGAAATACTCTTCCTTTTTATTATTCCTTTTTTGCTGTAATGCAGCATAACTTCACCAAACAAGGTCTTTATATCTGTATTGACCTTGACATAGCTCATATAGGAAGTTGATTATTCAAACATAATAAAGATCTATGTATTTTATTGCTTTGTAATTCTCTTTCTATTTTTCTTTCCATGGAGAAGTAAATTTTTTCCAAAAAATTGCTCAATATTTTTCTGGACTTTCTAAACTCAGTTTCCGTCCCCCTACCACAGTTTCTCTCTCTCTTTTTTATCCTCCTTTTGATTTTGAATTATTAACTAGAATACAAATGCCTACTCTACTGCTGAAATGCATTATATATATACAAAAAAAGGCAGCTGTTCTGATCACATTCCTCTTCCTGGGGCTGTGATTGACTTGAAATGGTTTCCCCAGAGTAAAAGATGGCTTGATTTCTGGATTCAAATACTGTTGCTTATGATAGAAATACTTGTAAAAGAATCACAGTGTTTAAATCTTACTATTTCCACACATACTTTATTTATAGCCTGAGATTCTCTCCTCATTCTAAGATAGAATTATGATATATAAAGTTTTTTCTAATATAGACACCAAGAATTAGGGCAAAACATTGCTGCATCATAACACGCAGCAGGAAACATGAAGCAGTAGCAAAGATAGATACAAATAACTTGTTTAACTATCAAGTATCCACTGCACTCTAATTCATTATTACTGTGGGTTGCTGTTGTTTTATAACATAGCCAAGTGGATTCCAAAATTCCAAAAATGGAATTAGAACTTCTCATGACAGATGTGGTAAATGCATGTAATAAATGGTTATCTAATCTTCCAAAGCCTCCAGAGGGCAATTAATCCTATGTACTATAAACACTTACCTATTACAAAACTCATTTTTATTGCACTCTGGAGATGCTTGACTTTCACTGTCAACTTTGCAAAGAAACCCTTTGGCTAGGTTTGTAGTTAAAATTAGGTGAGATGAGTTGCACCTGAAAAAAATGCAGCTAAATGAGCCATATTTAAATCAAAATATTATATGCCTAATTAAGTTATAAAGTCTACTATGGAGTTTACTATCAAAACTGTGGTAAATAATTCAAGTCATGTACTCTCCCAATGGAGGCAAAAGAAGTGCTATAACTGGAAAGTGTATGGCAGATACCTACTGCACGCTTTTTTAATAGGGCCCAATGTTAAATATGTTGTCTCAGTGTCATGTAGAAGCCCGAAATACTGCAGTAATGCAAGAATCTTAGGATGGTGAACAAAGGTTTCAGTCACGCTATATTTTCAAGTTGGAGAGAGGTAGTTACGAAGGCTAAATCTGGCTTTGCATCTTCCTTAGTCTCCCACTACAGTCAGTTGGAATGAAACAGGATCCTCCAGAGACTATTATCAAGCAGTTGAGTTAGGTGCCTGCTCTAAATTGCCCTCACCATTAACTGCAGCAGGAGCTTGCAAGAGATTAGTCTCACTCAGTTAACTTGAACTTTTTGCATACCTGTTGTGCAAAAGGCAGGACAGAGTCTTCATCTCAGAGGGGAAGCTGTGCAATGGTGTCATCATTTTGTGTCAGGTGCACAGAAATCTATGTTTCACTGGACACTGCTAATGTTCTGCTAGTTCTCCACTCTTCTTTCACAAGAAATCTGCATCTTGGTATGCCTGTTATACTCGTTCAACACATGCAGCCTCATGGCTAAAATGCCCTGGATCTAGACCATGTTGATGATTGTACTTTTTGCAGGCTAGTGACAAAGTTGACCTCTACCTGTAGAGCATTCCAGACAATCTAAATTCTGCCCAAAGTCTTCCATAAGCAGAAAAACATTTTTCTCATGCTTTGGCTTCAGGAGATGTACACGGATGTAAAGAGCAGGTGTTTGACAATGACAATAAATGTGCTTTTATTTGCAAGGTTATCTTATAGGAGGAGAAGTCTGAGTTGAAGATGCAGTTTCTCACATTATTCATAGGCAGTCTGGAGTTCAAAGAATGGTATCTATGAAGAAATGGTGAATAGTTTTTCTTTTGGAAATACATCTACTTTATGAAAGCAAATTTCCACCATACATATGGTCTGCATAAACCCCAGATATTTTTTTCTCCATTATCATATAGTTCAGCTAGAAAGATATTTCTACTCACTGCCACCTTTGTATTCTCTGTCAGTGTTCAAGGTCCAGGTTCTTTGGGTAGTATTGAGTTATGTAGTCCAACTGACAGACAAATGGCCGTCTCACCTTTTGTCAGTTTAGAATGATGCCCTTCCCAGTTTGGAAATAACTTATAACATCTAAGCATCCCTATGTTATAAGTTTTTGCAAATTTACAGACTATAGTTAGAAATCTTGCTGAAATTGCTCTTCTCAATTAACTCCAGTCATTTCTGTCCAGGGCTTACTGGTAGCTACAACCTCAATGAGGAGCACTGCTCAGGGTCCATGATCACTTCGAAGCACTTTTTCCCAGTAAGTATTCTTCCCCTTCAGCCTATACAAAGTCTACCAGCATTGCTAGAGGAAGAAGAGAAGACCTTGCTTTGATTTGTATCCTTCTATACAAGGGGAAGTATGTAGCAGAATGAGGAATTGATTTGGCTATGCATCTGGTAGCTCCCCAGCATGCATGTTCAGCTGAAGCAAAGAGAGGAGTGAGCTGCTCCAGAGCACCTGCTGCTCAAAACTATTGCCACCTACCGGCTTACACCCAAGTCTGAGCTTCAGGCAACATTTCTAAATATTGCTCATTAATCCAGCAGGATTGATGCCTCAGAGTAGACCATTAGTGCTAAGTATAAATTATTGCAGGAATGCTATGCTAGAAGTACATTAAGTAGCCAAACTTAATGGTCAAAACCAAAAATGGTACCAAAGTTTTATTTCCATATGAACCTTTAACTAAATGCTTATGTGAATGTTCATTATAAAGCCATAGTTAGTGATGCATTCATCTACTCTTTCACAAAAATGCAATAGCCTATCAACCTGTTTTTCCTACAGTTTTTGCTTTCCATACATAGCATCTGGAAATTGTGTGCACTGTTTCTCTGCCTTACTGAGAAGTTAATTTGACTGAATCAGAAGCTTCAATAAATAACAATTGTAACTGGGTTACCACTCTATAGTCTATCTATCCTCTTTAGCAGAGCAATCCAATAAGCCAGGACGACTCAGGAATTTCCTTAATCTTTCTAAACATGTGCAGTTATTGATTTGTTTTTAAATGGGCAGGATTTGGAAGAAGAAAATTAAGGAATTGAGTGATGGAAACTATCTAGTTTAGAACATTCGAAAACTTCAAGAATTCTAATTTAGTTCTGATTCCTTTATAGCTTACTAATTATCTTTTTTTTAAAATTCATTTCAGGAGATGATGATAGAAATTACAGTTTGAACTTTGAAGTTTCCCTTTGCCTTTGGTAGTCTTTGCATTAGGCACAGAGCACACACATAGCTATTCTAATAAAAGTCTATTAGTCTCTTGATTGTTGCTTAAATAACCGTTTTCTACAACAGTATTCTTGCATTTCACAGCTGATGATATCAGAAAGTTTAAGCAAGTTTAGGAGAATTTCCCATCTTCTCTTCTCCTCTGACTCTCAAGAAGAGCAAACCTCTGAAAGAAAGAATAATGATGAATTAAATGAAATAAGGAAAGACCTCATCCTTTTTATGAAAACCAAAATGAATCTAAATTGTGAGGCCCATGCATTTTGTACTGTAAGGTTGGAATCTACCTCATCTGAATTTAGACATCTAAATCTACTTGTCTGGATGGCTCCTTCTATGATCATATCATCATTGGGAAAACAGAATCCCATTTAGTGTACAGTCTGTCTGAGCTGTTTCATACAGAGATGTTAGGAGAAGATGAATCATGCTTTCAAAGTAGCTATTTCTTCTCACTGACTTATAAAAAAAAGCCTACCACAGATGGAGATACCTACTTTCTATCAAGTGATTCCTCCTCTGAGTGTCATTCTTGATTCTACCCAACACAGAGTATGGTTTCAGAAGAATAGGACTAAATATTTTGAAGTTAAATGAAATTAAGATGTTGTACAACATCCCCTTCCCCCCAAGAGTATCATTCTTAGAAGATTTAAAAACCCATGTCCAAGCTTACAGATAACTTTAATGCTTCTAGGTTGTCTCAGGTGTTTGCAAATTTACTAAGTTTCTTGCTTCACTGATAGGGAAGATTATTTCTTATGCAGAATAAAAAGATCTATTGTAGTACTGCAAAGATTTCTCTTCCTTTCTTGCATATTCATTGGCAATGTCACTGATAGCTATGGCAATTCTAAAGCAGCAATAAAGTTGTAAGAAGGAGGGAGAACAGCTGGGGTGGTCTCTTGTGGTGTTATGAGATCAGAATCCACAAGAACTGAGTTACTGATCCAGGCAAAGGCATTTTCTCTGTCCTGAGCAGGCCACTTATTTCACTTGTGTGATTACAGTGCTAGTACCCCAGATACTTGAGAAAATGAATGTATAAAATTTAGTATTATATAGCCACAGCAATGGAAACAGTCAGTAAACGCAACCCCTGATGATTCAGATCTTGAGGCCAACCTAAGTATCTACATGAATCTCCTGCCTAACACAGGCCATGGAATTATACCCACTAATTCCTGTAATGGTCCAGGCAATTTCTGGTTGACCTGAAACATATGTCTTAGAAAGACTCAAAGGCTTTACTTGGGTCAGAGGTTTCAAGTTATGGAAAATGCATCCTAGGCATGTTGTCCTAACCTTTGGTGCTAAACTTCTACAGTGCTTTTCTAGTTTAATTTTGTTGAGCTTCAACTTTCAGCCACTGAATTGTACCATCCATTTGATTGGCAGATTAAAAAACCTTGAACTGTTAGAAGTTGTCTCTCTGTGTAGATACTTATAAATGTGACCAAGTCACCCCTTAACCTCCTTTTCTCATATTATTCTTACAACATTAAATGAAAAAAAAAAAAAATGAAAGAAGGTCATATTTTGAAGTTAGGTGCATCTGGACAGGTTCTGTTGAAAATCAGTGCCACAGATGTGTGGACCCAAAGAAAGAACATGTCTATTAATGATTTGTAGGGTATGATTTCCAGGAAATTCTGTGAACATCAAATAATCATCCTACTGTTTCTGTTGATGCTAGCTAAGTAGGTATCACATGCCCTCTGCTGAGGGCAGTATTACTGCTGGCTGAATCAAATGCAGAGCAGTAGCTGGAGCCTTTCTAGCTAAAGGAAAGATGCAATCTGCATTGATTTTTAGAGATAAAGGACTAACAGTGGGATTAATACAGTCCACTTTCTCTCCTATCGTAAAACCTCAATTTTAGCACCTCTTCTAAGTCATTTAAGGATTATTTTCTTTCTTTCTTTATGACTACTTTGGGTCAAAAAGGTTTCATTTTTTGGAAATGGCATCATAGTGAGAAATCAGGCTTTTTCTGTTATTGATTAAAAATTACTGCTTGGATAGTAAGCATCCCAGGAAAACTGTAGCACTTTTAACTTACCACTGTAAACTTTCACCTAATTAATTAAATTAAAGGAGTTAGTCACTACTGGAACTGCAACACATGCGTCCAGTTACCCCAGCCTGTCTTTAGGAATGGCCCTAATGGTTTGTGGCAGCTGCAATTCTGCTCTGCTTGCCCTGAACATGAGATCATTAGAAAGCCGGGCTAGTTCTGAGCCATTTTCCATCCTAATCGGCATTTTGATCTGCTACCAGCACAGCCTTCTGACTCACAGGAACTTGCTGCATTTTTTTAAATGGCCTGAACTGATTCAAAACAAATGAGTTTGGGAAGAGTGTAAAAGTTGTTACTTACGCATTACCTAGTCACTGCTCATGGAACAGCTGGTTCAGGCTCCCAGCTCAAACAAAGCACATCCTAGCCCATGTTAGTGAGAGAGAGGTAATTTAAAGCGTCAGTTGTACCAATCACTCCCTCTGTTACAGGTCTTCCTACAAAAGCCTTGCAGCCATTTGGAGAGAACCTTGTATTTGTTTTAAGTAAGTGTGTAAACGACTGGGAAAAAAAAAAAAAAAAGCAGGGGCAAATGATAAATATGGTGAAATTCATGTGCTGGACAAAATGATAAATGGATTTTGGAAGGGTACCCAAAAGCACCTTGGGTATATCAGAGTATTTCCATGTGGGGAGGAGGGGAGACCTTTTCTGCTCACATAGAGATAGTCAGATGTGAGCAAGCTCCTATCCAAAGCCATTAGTGTGATGGCTGGGGTCCAGCTAATAAACCCTGCTGAAAGGTAGGCTCATTAGATTGGAAATAGCCCATGGTAATGTGACTATATCACCTTCAACACACAGCTACTGCCTACCTCACCAACTCAGAGAGGACTGAGGTGTGCACATCTGGGGGCATCCATCTGCTCATAAGCACTTTTAGATCAGCTTCCTCTCACCAAACCTTAGACTTTTGAGACAGCTATATTAGAAGTGTAACTGCTTTAGAGTCCCTCCATAGCCAGCGGAGCAGAGGCATGTTTATGAGAGCGCAGTTCAGTTTCCTACAATCTGAAACATCCTGTGAAAGAGCTTTACTCTTTCCATAGACCCAAATGTCATTCAAGGTGATGAGGTGTCCGACTGTCTCATGATAGGGGTCTAAGCAAATAAATTATATCCATGACACTGGCAATTGAAGGATGCAAAACAATCAGTCTAACAAAACTCATGGTCATCCATTATGGATGAAATTATTTTAAATCACTAACATTTAAAATTGTTATTTTGATTTTAATATTTTTGAATTTTCTAACGCAAAACAGTGGGAAATCCTGAAAAAAAAATTACATCTCCAACTGAAAAACAGAAATGTTCAGGAAATGTCAAAAAGATTTCTTTGAAAATTTTTATTTTATTTTGTGTTATGAAATGATAAAATTCACAACACATTCTGATGTTGTTAAATTTTAATTTTGTAACCAAAATTTTTGCGAGAAAAAAGTCATCACACCCTTCTCTGCTTATCCTGGAATTCCAGGAAGCCAAGCCAAATCCTTCCCTCCCTCTGCCCCCAAGTCAAACTTTTAGATCTCACCATATCTCATGAAATACAGTGAACACTGGATCTGCAAGGGAGAAACTCAGGAATACACGAGATCAGAAGACACTATGGGCCTGGAAGATAGCAACTGAGATCAAAAGCAGGCAGCTAGCAAACACATGTGTCTTCATAATCACTGACAGAATTTCCCTAAGGTGGTATAGGCTTACCACTGCAAATATTAAAATTGGGACTGGTTGCTTCTCAAAAGATAGGAACTGTTTCAAAAACAAATTAAAACATAGGATTTAAAATAGGACAGCTGTAAGTTCTGAGTTATGTATGAGATCATTAGATGATCCCATGTTCCTTTTTGGCCTCAAAGTCTGATGACGTCCTATACACTTCAACAGAGAGAGGAATATGGACTATCTGGCCACACATTTCTAACTTAAAGCAAAGTCCAAGTTTACTTGAAGTTTAGCCAAAAGCACCTGGCCATCTTGTGACTGACATGTGCATAGCTTCCATTCAAATGAACATGCACGTGCATACATGATAGAATAACCCATTTTCTTTTCTCCTGAAATCTGACTGCTAAGGGGTTGCCTCCTAAATTTCTTTCCTTTTTCCCAACTCTTATCTGTCCCTTTCTCTTTCACACACAAAACTTTTGCATAATTCCTTGCCCAAAACCCATGCTTGTACATTCATTTTCACTAAGAAAAGATATCTGTTTTCCATGTTATAGAGCAAGATCTAAAACCATCCTGATATCTGCAGTGCTGTTCTCAATAATTTAAAAAAATGGTGTGTCGTTTCCATTTTATAGTGAGTAGAATAGCAACGAGCATGGGTTGAAAAATGTTGTTGAAGAAATTCCTTATGTTTCAAAATCCTCTGAGATTCACAGAGCAGATGTGAGCAGAAGTGGGAAGGACACCGATTTTCTCCTTGACAGACTTTTCCCCTAGCACAAGTAGCCAGGACTTTTCAGACTTTCCAGTCTCTTGAGATGGTTTTCTTCTTGATGTCTCATAGAAACTCTAGGGAATGTCAAAGGACTAAAGATGACTAGAAAATGGAATTTTCTTCCATGAAAAAATATTTATTAATTGGGTCACATGGGGAGTTTTCCAGAAAAAAAAAAAAAATGTGCTTCTGAAAAGCAGGAATAATCCTTTCCTGAAAGGAAAATATTCACAAGATTTCAATTTTTTGAGAATTAAGAGGTAATTTTCCAGTGTGTTCTGTCTGTCTGGATCTGCAAACTGTCCACCTGAAGTTCAAGGAACTGAGAAGCCAGGAAAGCCAGACTGATGAGAAATATTAAGCTGTATCAGCTCCCAGTTGATTCTCTAATGGGATCTAGCCCCAAACTTTCCAGCATGTGCAAAAATACAAAGAAAAATGTCTCTACTTGCACCATTGTTTTACCATAGAAACATCTATTTTTTTCACATTTGAAGCAAATTTTTAAGTACGTTAGTTTCAAATGCACTTCCTGAGGAAGCAGGGATTATTTAATAATGAGGCTGTTGTGGGCTAACAAGGAACCTGCTAATGCAGGTTTATACAGCTGCACATGTTACTGCTGCTAAAACTAAGAAGCTTTTCAATGCCCATAGGATGAGCTTGGAGGGAATATGCAAGAGAACAGTCCTTTCCTCACATAAAACTTTGTTTTTATCCAGAAGTTCTGGATCATCTATGCTACCGCAAGACAAGAAAAGACTGACAGCTACCTGCATGTACGGCGGATTTGATGCTTATCTACGTTAATTCTTTGTTTTATGCACAGGAATTATCCAGTCATTGGCTGACAGGGACTTAACAAGGACCTGAACACTAAGCAGGGACTATATGTGTTTATATTTATGCCAATCATTTTCTGTGACTGGAGTGTCTGACACAGTGGGACAAGACTGTTACTTCCCATCATGCTTTCAGGTGGTTTTGTATGTGGATGAATACATAGACCTACACACATGCATTTAACTACATTCACATGCAGATCTGTGCACATTCATATATCTTTGCGCATATGTAAATATTAATTGTATAAAAGCTTGTGAGAGGTCAAGACACTCAATTATCTCATTCTCCACGTGCTACCATCACAGTGAAAGCAAGCATTTAAACACAAAAAAGTAGAGGAAGCAGGTAGCATGGAGCAATCCATGCTCTCTGTCCTGCATTTCACAGCTGGCATTCTCAAAGCCTGTTACCCAGCTCCTACAGCTCTCTGCACAACAAGGGGGAGCTGGAAGGAAACACACGAGAAATGCAGCATTTCGGCAGCCCATCTGGGTTAGGGAATACGGGGAAAGATGCTGTATCCACAAGAGTTTGTTGCTCATGATGCTAGAGTGAGCTGTGTACACATACTCTCACAGGATACATGCTTGTATTAGCAGGGCTGTTGTGGAATAGTTCACAGATTATGGTTAGAAACTGCAAATTACCTCACTCCCTGCTTGCAAGTTGAAAGGAAGATTCATCCTCACTCTTAACCTCCCTACTGCCTCCATGCAAATCCCTTTTCATTTGGGCTTTGTGAATGGGAGTTGTGTTAGGCACTATAAGCTCCTACTCTGATGTCTTCCTGCACAAACCATGTGAGATCAGGCAACCTCAAAAAATACTAAGTCTATTACGAAGCTTATGTATCGGTTTTTCATAAGCCACTGAAATGTATAAAGTAACTGACTGTTCTGTCGAAGGCTGAGTTTCACTCTTGCAGTGATAATATGATTTTTTTTTTCAGATATAAAGTAATTTTCCAATTTGCTGTTTGGACTTCAAGCACAGTTTTTCCAGCATACCATCTAACATACACAGGACAAGTGAGATTTCTTTATTTGGTGCCCTTGAGATAATCTCCACTTTTATAATTTATTTTTTTCCGCAGAATCCAGACTATCAGTACTCTAAATGCTGAAAAATGCTGCTTTTCACCTCTGCTGCCTGTTAAAAAGTCCAGTATAACATTCACAGAGGTGCTTCATTTATGTAACTATGCTAATTTTCCTCTGTCATCTTCATCTTCATGCTGAAATGCAAAAAGCTTAATTCATTAAGGCTTGTAAGGGGCTTTAATTGTGCTGGCTGGCACAAATTACAGAAATGTAGCAAGTTTATCTCCTGTAAAATGTGGAAAGCTGGAGTTTGAATGAAAGGTGCTCTTCAGAAAAAATATTCATTGGTTTTTCACGCATAGACATGTTGCATAATTCTGTTCCTGCTCACAAAGAATAATGAGAAAACTACTGGCACTATCTTACTCCAATTAGTTTTTCCCTTTGCCTCGGTCTCCCTGGGGCTGATACAGCTCTATCTGTTCTAAAGATAAACTGTGGCATTCAGTCCTCAATGTATTCAGGTGGACCATAAGCCAATATTCCCTTTGAATTATTATATGAAGAATACGCAGGGCTTCTGTGTTGATACAAGCTTGAACTGACCAATCTCAGCTCCATCTATAGTCTCCAGCCCAGGGTGGCTGTGACTCCCAGGAGCTGGCAGGGCATCTGTCAGTGAAGGATCACTATAAGTTTGCCCAGTTTTTAGCACATTGAAAAAGCAAATTTGAAGGGCTGAGGTGTTTACTGCCTCCAGTGCTAGAGTATACTTGAAAGGTGTTTGCACTGAGCTCCTCTTCAGAACCACAACTCAGTTATGGTAAGCTGAAATAAGTATTGCTTTATATTACTAGTCCAAGCTGTACACAGTGACAGTTCAGGAGCAGCTTCATAACCTTATTATATGACACACAGATAAGACAGCTTCAGACATTACAGTTTAATGAGTTAATATCCTTATATTATTCTCCTAAGTGTCCATTGCTGACCACCATCTGAGATGAGATACAGCTAGAAAATTCGTCTGACCCAGTATGGCAGCTCTTATGCTCTGATCTCATGAAAAGTTGCTTTGAAATCCTCCAGCAGATTTGCATAAAAATGGAACAGTAGAATCTGATGCCAATTTTGTCTATTTACAATTGTTTAATTTTTGGATGCTCTAACAAACATACTATTGTGTCAGTCTTTTAATGTTTAAAAGCTTTGAAAAGTTTATTTAATATGCCCTGCCCAATATGGAGGCAAAATCAGTCAGTAGAAGGCTGATTCAAGTAATGAAATTGTGTTCTAAAAATAAAAATAATGAAATAAATTAATAAAAAGGAAAAATATTGAATTTGTCTGATTATTTCCTTCCAGACAACAGAAGAGAAGAGCAATTTCAAAGCCAATGTGGGTTGCACAGGCTTGATGCTGCTTTTATCTTTTAACCTGCTGCTACTAGAATTTTCTTTCTCTGGGAGCAAGTTAGACCTTTCCAGAATATTCCCCATTGGTAAAGTTGAAGTCAAATCACTGACTTCAAAGAAGCAAACTAAGATTAATGCTACTTTTTTTCCAGCAACTACTAGCTCATTCTAAATAAGTGGTAAAACATAGTACAGTAATAGTCCGTATCTTTTTGAGCTGTAAAAGTGTCAATACAGAGGTTTTGACTATTACTGCAGACAGTAAAATCTTTGCCCCACTCTCATAAAAGGCACTTTGCTATTACCTTCTTTGAGGCCAGGCTTCCCTATCAATCTCATATCACTTTCACTGAACACTCCAAGTGAGGTTTGCAACTAAAGTTAAATCTGCAAACTCTTTCGAAAGCTAGTATGTCATGGGCTTCTTGTTTCAGTGCCTTTCTTCTGAACATTGATATTTGGGGAAGGAAGGGTAAAGACAAGGAGCGAAAGCCTCCTGATTCACAAAACTGCTTCCAAACTGAATGCCCATAGGAGTGGGAGTGGGCAAGATATACTTGCCTATTCAGTGACCACATTAACATCTACTCTCCTAAAATGACAGGATTTTTAACAATCAGGATAGCATCTCTTCTGAGCCTATACTCCAACCAAGAATCTGGCATTTTGGTAACATAACATCAAGATTTCTGATATGGATAAATCTGAAAAAAACATGGTATATCCTGCATCAGACTTCCTGCTATGCCCAAATCCTCCATGTGTAACAGGCACAGAGAATCTGGTAAGTCCCAAAAGTGTTGGACTTGCCATGCGTATATGGATGATCTATATGTATATATATGTGCAAAGTACCCCTTTTTCCTGATGTTTATTTCTTCAGGCCATGGAATAGACTCAAAGCTTTCATCTACTGACCTCAGATATTCTTTACATTCAGAGGAAAAAATGAAATATAAATAGCAGTAGCATCATTATCTCTGTTGCACTACCAATTTCCAAATAGTGGCATGGCTCTATTTGAACCCTAACAGGATCACATAGATAGGTCAGGGAATTCTTCCAACATCCATTGCAAGAGAACGGAGGAGATCCCATTTACCTCCACTGCAGGATCAGGATAGATGACTCTTGAAATGGAGGCTAACTGAAACTATAAATCTGTTCAGAGGATAAATCTCAGAGGGACATACAAAGCCGGGTAGATTAGTCACAGGAGATCAGGACACTTTGTTTAAGGTTACTTTATTGAAGTAGTAAATAAAAGCTGCTATCTGATGGTCCTACAAGCAGTACATGTGAAACCAATCAGTTTCCTCTCACTGAACACTCATAAACATTTATAGCCAATACACCATGGCTTCAGTGAACAAGACTGTGCAGCTTTCCTCAGATGGGATGATCTTTTCTGGAAACCATCTGTCATGTAGAGAGATTTTGTTGCTCTACTATACCTAACATTCAAATAAATGCCCCTGGCATTATTTCTGGCCAAATCTTTTTGATTGGAGCTTGTTCCTCCCACCTAAGAATTTTCCACAAAAAAAAAACAACTTGTATTAGAGGAAAGTTTTATTATCATTTCCTGAAATGTGTCTAAGAGCTCTGAGGGAATAAATTTATAGTTTACTGGGAGGAACGTAGTCTATGTTTTTACTGCAAGCCATGAGACAGCAACTCCCTGCTACCATTTTTTACAGTCAGGACCTCACTTTTGCCAGACGAAAATGCTCTTACCCAAGTTAGACCCTGAACTCTCTGCACTGCTTAGTTGAGTTGCAAACCAGAAGAAGCAGATATATGGAGCTAATGACTTCTCTGCTGGTTTCCCATTCTGAAAATTGCTTTGATTAATTAAAATCCCCTCAAGAGTACATGGAAATGCCAGTGCACACAGTGTGAGTGAGATGGGCGGCATTGCGGCAGTTATTGAAAGGTGGAGCATGAAATGTTCCTAATGCAGGACAGGCATTCAGCCAGGGGGGTCTGACGTCTCCTGGACTCTCTCCCCGCTTCACCTTCAGACGCTGTAGCTCAGCAAGAAAATGCTTCGCAGATCATTTAGGATTGCTGAATCACTCTCACTCTGGATCTGATCTCTGGAAGGGTATTCCAGTGTTTTAGTCTGTTCTCATTTCTGAAGGGATGAAGAACAAAATTGGACCCTTAATTCATACACATGCTTATAAATTCCCACCGTTGTAGCAAAACAAGTGTGAAGATGTCATGGCAAGAAAGGGCAGATACACCAGGCTGAGGGGCACTGAGGTGATATTGAGCCAGTATTTCTCTCTGCACCGTCAGTTCCCTCAGACAACATGAAATTACTTCTTTCAGAGTAGATTGGAACAGCTGTCCCCTCTCTTTGGCCTCTCCCGAGTATTTCTGTTTGCACTCCCTGTGGACACACAAGTCAAAATAGATCATCACAAGTTTGTAAGAAGTTAGAGGCTTGGAAGATTGTCACACATCTGTGCCAAATGCACTAAGAAGAGAACTGACAAGATACCTGTGTAAAATTATTATCCATAAACCAAGCAAGAGATTTCAGTGTACTTCTGGGTGAAGACTTAAGGGCAGCACATCAGACTAGAGGGAAACTAACAGTTTTGGAGAACTGTGCTTCTAATTTGATTCTGGGAAATTAGAGTTTGACATTGCTTTGTCTTTTTATCCTCACAAAGGCCTTTTTTCCCTTGTCACAGTGAGGTCTTTCTACTATTCACATTAGCAGCTTTACATGAGCCTTCATTATTGTTTCTTATAAAATACGTTGATTTCTATCATCCTGTTTAATGATGTGCTACATTGTTTATAAGATAATGCAATGAACCCACTTTGAACTCATTCTATTATCCCATAAGTAATGCAATAAACTGCTTAACAGGGCAATTAAATCAAGTGATTTCAGGTTAATGTTATTAGACAGTGTTCAAGAACATGCAACTTTTGTTTTGAGGATTGGCTTACCCTCTTAAATATAGGAAAATGTACTTTGCTAATGTTTTTGTTTGTATTCCCTAAGGTACTAATCATATTATTCATTGCTGAGGACCAGAAATATTACAGCAGCTTTCCAAACAGAGGAGAGAGTTAGTGTAGCCTCTAGTAACTTGTGACAAAGCAATGGATTTAATAACCTTGGAGAACTCCCCAGGGTATTATGCAGCAGTGTTCAAAGCTTAGGAAAAAAAGACATTTCATTATATACAGACAGTAGAAAATCAAATACATGAAAGAAACACAAAGGTTAAATGCATTATGCTGTTGAAAAAAAAAATCAGACTGTCCAACCTACATATCATACCTGATTTGAATTTTTGAAAAGGTTCTTAGTGAATATTTTTAGACAGCATCGCTTTTTTCCTTATACATTTTTTTTTTGGCCCACCCAAAAATGTAATTCAAATACTCTGCACCACGCAGAATTTCATTAGGAACAGTTCCAGTGAAATTAAATCTCTATTGTGCATCTTGAGTCTGCTCTAATGATTACTGCTCCACTGAGTATGTAATTTAAAGTCTCTCATTAATAGACGAGGTGCTGAACACCAACAGCTACCTCTTACAAACTTCACAGTTGAAGAGCTATCTTGCTTACAGCCGGAGAAATCTACTTCCAATTGGACTTCCATGGAACAATACTGACATCTAACAGCTGCTGGAATAATCCTAATTGAATATTCCTCTATCATTTCAAAAGAGTTCTATTAGCTGATATTTCTCTTTCTTAAATTTCTCAGTAAGAGTTATGTATTCCAAAATTAAGAGCAGCAGTGGACTTCTTACCTCAAAATACGGCTAAAAAAGACGCTGATAAGCAAAAAGGTGAAAGAAACCATGGTTAAATCCGCTATG
>NW_009593931.1:0-22390 GCF_000690535.1 Cariama cristata | reverse complement strand
AAAAAGAAAAAAAAAAGACCCTGCAGATCTTTTGAACTGGAAGAAATAATTTTTTTTAAAAAAAAAAGTGAGATAATAATATTGGAATCATTCATTTTGAAACATTTGAAGATTTATTATGCATATATTTATGTCTATAGTGGGTAAAATATTATCTTGAAAGAGGTGTTTTGCTATACTCAAAACACTACATTTATATGTTTAGACTTTGGTTCACCATCAAACATTAAACCAGTTGCTTGCTGAATGCTAATGATAAGGCCAATTTTTTTAAAGAAATCTCCTCCTCCTCATACAGAGAGCTGTGGCTTCATGGAATCACAAAATCACTGAGTTACCGAATGGTTGAGGTTGGAAAGGATCTCTAGAGGTCACCTTGTCCTACCCCCCCTGCTCAAGCAGGGCCACCTAGACACAGTAGTAGATTTTTATCATCAGCAATCTTCCTGAGGATACAGTCATCCAGATCATTAATGAAGATGTTAAATGAGACTGGATACAGTATCGGCCCCTGGCCTCCAGCTAGACTTTGTGCTACTGATCATCACTCTCTGGGCCTGGCCATTCAACCACTTCTCAAACCACCTGACTGTCTGCTCAACCAGCCCATACATGAACATCTTACCTATGAGGATCTTATGGGAGGCAGTATAAAACACCTTACTGAAGTCCAGGTAGACAATACCCACTGCCCTCCCCTCATCTCCAAGGCCAGTCATTTTATTGCATAGGTTTATCAAGTTGGTCAAACGTGACTTCCCCTTGGTGAATGCATGCTGACTATTCCTGATGATTTTCTTGTCCTTTTTATACCTGGAAATGGTTTTCCAGCTTTCACCTTCCCAGGGATCGAGGTGAGGCTGATCATCCTATAGTTTCCTGTGTCCTCCTTCTTGCCTTTCTTGAAGACAGGAGTGACACTTGCTTTCCTCCAGACTTTGGGCACTTTCACTCATCATGATTGATCAAAGATCGATGGCTTTGCAGTGACATCTGCCAGCTCCCTCAGCACTCTTGAGTGCATCCTATCAGGGCCCATGAGCTGAAGTGTGTTGAAGTTACTGAAGTATTCCCTGACCTTG
Source organism: Cariama cristata (assembly GCF_000690535.1). Lineage (NCBI taxonomy): Eukaryota > Metazoa > Chordata > Aves > Cariamiformes > Cariamidae > Cariama > Cariama cristata. Next base: position 21,308 of record NW_009593931.1, on the reverse strand, counting down.
TTCTTTTCCTCTGAGTATTTTCATTGCTCCAGCCTTTCCCTCTGGTCTTTGGGACTTGGGATTCCTGAAATCCAGTCTTGCTAGTAAAGATCAAGACAAAGAAGGTATTCAGCCTTTCCCATGTCCTGTGTAACCAGGTCCCTTCTCTTGTTGAGCAATGGGCCCACATTTTCCCTAGTCTTCCTTTTGTCAGCTGTGTACTTATAGAAGATCTTCTTGTTGTCTTTGACATCCCTGGCTAGATTCAGTTCCAGATGGGCTTTAACTTTCCTAAGTTCATCCCTGGATGATCAGACAATGTTTCTGTATTCTTTCGAGGTTACCTGTCCTTGCTTCCACCCTCTGTATGATTCCACCCTCTATATGCTTTCACAACTTCATGTTGAGCTCTTTTGAAATTCCAACCCATAGTCTTCTAAAAAGGTGACCTGATTTTTCAACAGTGCTGAGCACTCAACATCTTAGAATATGTTGATACACTTGGGAAATGAGGGCAATGCAGCACCTTTGAGAAAAACTAAACCCATTGTTTAGTCACTATAGAGGAATTTAGGAATTCAAATTTTTCTTCTCTGATTTCTTTTACATAACCTTAAAGCTGAATTTCGTTAAGTCCAAATGACCACTTTTCTTGTATCAGCTAAACTCTCATTGCTTCTGAATACTAGTACAACTGTAGCTGCTTGAACTATTTTTCTCAGTCTGCATTTATTGTGTTTTCTACTTTTATTTCAGTATCTAAATTATTTTTAAAAAATTCCTCACTTCCAAGCATCTGATCACTTCTCCATAAGTCTTTGCTATACAGTTCACATAAATACCTTTCAACCTGATGCATGGATATTTCCTGAATAGCAGGAATACTTCACATTTATACAAATTTTTAACATGTTCAAAGCACTGAACAGACATTAATTAAGTAGGACAGAATTTTCAAAAGTGTCTAAAGGAATTAAATCCTGGAGTTCCCTTGAAATCAACTGGAGTAAGCAGTTAAACTCCTTGTGGGAATGTGGAAATCTCATTTGCAATCATAACAAGGCCTTAGTGATGGTAACTAGCACTCACCTTTTTAGATATATCTGCTTGAAATACAGAGTGAAGTAAATGCCCCAAGATCACAGATTCAGTAAGTAGCACTGTTAGCAGTTGAGCTTGAAAGGCTTCTGTCTAGCTGTAAGCATGAGAACCAGGTTACTTGTGCTCCTTGAACAGCTGATCTCATGCCCATTAAAAGATGGGGAAAAAGATATTTACCAAGACTGAGGTGAACCTTACTTGGATGCTCTGAACCTCAGAAGAAGATGAAGGGGAGGCACTGCTTGGTGGCCATGTGAAATTTCTAGACCTTATTTCAGAAAAAGACATCTCATACTGTGACTGAAATAAAAAGAAAATTGAGGTTAGACAAATAGGTTAAAAATTCAACACAAAGCAAAGCATGTCAGGTTCACCTAACAGCAAAATGTATTTTTCATTTGCTTTTGTTTAACATTGTTGCTGAACAATCTGAAAAACATTTTTAACTCAGCTGTACATAGTATTTCCTCACCCTTATTTTTCATTTCACCAAACCTGAAAAACATTTCACTCTACTTTATTTGACATTAAACTGAACTACTTCAGTAGGGGTGACTTTGTTATTAAAGACTGTATAAAAATTCCAGCTCCTTTGTAGTTTAGGGTCTACATGCTAGTGAGTCAAAGCTAAGCTAGTTTTTCCTCCATATTTTTTTCTTATTTGAGATGTCTGTCTCTAGCATAATTAACTAGCTAGCTCTAAAATGGAATTTATATCACTCAAATGGGTCTGAATTACATTGTACTTAGAGAGGAAGAGTGAAATGGGAAACGCAAATTTGAGTTCATGTAATTTTTCTAAAAGTGAACATTAATCCTTCAGGGACTCTGGATTTGACAAAAAAATTATATGAATGATGTATGCTCAGAAAAAGCAATGCTGATAAGCAGCCCAATCCTGATAGGTCTTGAGTGTGTGAACAGTGTGAGCTTGATTTTTATTTATTCTCTCACTCCACTTCACACAAGGATAGATGGAAAACTGGAGAGGGTGACTCTAAACTACCTTTTTGCTCCCTACGTTTCAGGTCTACGTATGAGCAATTCACATGAAAGCAGAATCTTTCCAGCTACCATTTCCATGACATGTTTTCTGATTCTTCAGTGCTTCTTACTGAATCTCTGATCTTGGTGCATTTACTTAACTGTGAATTCCATGAACCAATGTTAGTTATAGAGGGACATCACATGGCCATGGTCCCGGTCAGCCCCACCACATTGGAATCACATCCTCTGGACATCTCTCATGAGATATGCATGACAGAGACCTTCTCCATCCAGAGCTTGGCACCCAGGGTTTGCCACTCTGTTTCAAGACTCTTATGAGTTATAAAAATTACCTTTGTGCAGTTAAAGGTGAGGTTCAACCACACTGATATAATTATAAACAGAAGATAATGGCTGCAAGTTATGTTAGATCAGTATTTCCAGAAACTGCTACAGCCAATCAACAAGGCACTAAAAAGACTCCTGTTGGGATTCTGGACAAAATTTTCATCCCTCCATTTTCAAGAAGGATTGGAAGAGAAGTCAAGACATTCAGAAAGAAGCTAACTGCAAGATAAAAACAGCTTACCTTGTTCAGGATAGAAAAAAAGAAGCTTTGAGAGTTTTGATTGCTTTCCTTCCATAAATAAATCAGGAAAGAAGCAAAGAATTTTTTATGCCAAATGGAAGTTGTCCACCTGACTGGAACCAACTTTTTCCAAAAATTGTGAAGATGTGTAGCATGAAGAATTTATGAGGAATGTTTCAAAAGATGAGAAAGCAAAAGTTCATTCTCCACCAGTTTGTGGAAAAGGAATATTTGACATGGCAGCCTGTGATGCCAAGAAATGAGAGAAGATGACCCAGGTCTATTCTCATCTGTTACTGTTATCATCAAAAAATAAAACTGAGAGAATTGTAAGACATCTTTCCTGGCTTTTATTTTTTTGGGAAGGTAAGCAAGTGTATCCTTTGGGGTTGTTTCCTCCTAACTTTACAAAGCATATTGTATTTATGTGCTTTGAAAGTCAAAGGCTCTTTGCTAAGACATAAAATAGGAACATCTCACAAATTGTTAGTGCTGGGATTTGCATATATCATTACCATACTTCCTAATTATTTCTGGTTCTATTTGCATAATGAAAAAGGGAATAGTTTCTTCCAAATAACAGTAAATATGAAAATGTGTCTGTCACTCCTCCATGGGGAAGGAACTTTAATTGTTTTATTTTAAAACCTAAATGTTGAAATTTTAGAAATAGCTAAATAAAAAATAGGATGAAAAACTAAGCAAGATCAGAAAACAACATGGATCCTCTGCAGGGACATCCAAGATTTATACTGGGGTAAATTTATCATTACCTTTTACCTTTAATTTGCTGACAGATAAGTGAAAAAAAGTACAGAGACCTTCATCGTTGTAGGTGAAATGTCTAAATGACTAAATAAGCATCTTAGTGATCTCTCAGGAAAGTAGATGCTTCTGTTCCATTTGCTTTTGTTTTACTACTAATGGGACATGCCTGAGCTGAAAAGGCTGTGAAGATTTGTGCATTGTAGTGACAGTTTATCCTAGCCTTACTCAGAGAGAAGAAACCTTTCATTGATCGCAAATCTGTCTTGTTTAAAGGCCATCAGCCAGAATATCAGATGCACTGTCAGGTTTTAATGGCAGGAAATTTGTTTGTTGGCGTTTGGTAGAAATTAGATACATTGAGGCAGAAATCAGAATATAAAATATTAGTTATACAAGACCTCCAGGTATATTTGATTTTTTTTCACACTCAGCACCTAAAAAGCTAGGAGGGATAGATTAATGCTTGTGGTACTGTGGTGGGAGCTCAGTTCCCATGCCAGGCAGGGGATTTTTACATAATACTGAGCAAATCACTCCAGGAATAGTTAAGATTCACAGCACACTGTGATGCTATGTGTAGACGAGCCAGCTCTGAACAAGCTTGTGTGTTCGGACCAATTCCATGCAAAGGCAGTAATCTGAGTAGTGAAAGAACAGCAGTGACAGTACACTTCAACTAATTAATCTGATCTCACGGTGAAGCTGTATAGCCCAAGCAGACCGTTTTACTAATATGACTATACACCTTCCAAATTTTGGAGCTAACAAAGGACAAAGCATGGTATGCTGCAAAGAGGGAGGTCCTTATGGTTTTGTGGTTTGCCACCTGCTACCTCCTCCACAGAATGGTTTTGCAGGTAAATGTCCATGAGGTGTGCAATGATCGAGTAACATGATGTAGGAAGGTAATTTAATTGGACATGAGAAGTGCTGGACCACAGGACCTCAGACACTCACACAAGTCTCTAAATATAAGCTACTGCCCATTATCACCAGTCCTTGATTATCACCTGAATTGCAGACTGCTTCCTCTTCAAAACAAAATGGTTGACAAATTAGCTGATTGTCCATATGGCTACAGCTGATGAGAGCTTTCTTCCCCTCATTACTTTATGTCATTGACCAGCTAGGAAAGAAGAAGCAAAGAGAGCTGCTTGGATGAGAGGGACATTTATTAGACTTGCATAACCAAACAATTCAGAAAACTCCTGATTTACAATACTGCAAACAAAGAAGTGGAAAGGATGGTCAAAATTCAGCTAAGGAAAGGCATCAGGAATGTTAACAGAAATATCTCAGCTACACAATAGAAAGTGTGAGAATGAATGCCAGAGAGGTTAAGCAGTTGATAAAAATAGCTCTGGTAATAGCAGCAAGAGAATTTTCCTGTACTGGTACAAACATTTTGGGTACGCAGTTGAAAGACTTTACAGCCTGGTGTTTGCCATCAGGGAAAGCACACAACCAAGAGTAGTTATATTTTTATGCTTCTGTTTCAGAAGAGTTGTATGCAACTCTGAAACCATATTTCCTGCCCATACAGACAACATATCTCGGCCTCCTGTATGCGTCACTCTTTCTTCTTGTTTTGACTGAGTTCTGGTCACAGTAAATACGGTCCACAGTTACTTACATGTTTTTGTCTTTCCCTGTCCTGTGTCTTTGAAAATGCTAACTCATACATAAAGAAAGACTGCACGATGAAATATGAAATAAATAGTTCCTGCATAGTCCTAAAAGCTAAATAAACAGTAGCAAATGAGACAGAACTAGGACATGGCTCAAACATTGACCTGGGATCATCCATAAAGCTTAAATGTCAGGGTGCTTCCAGCATTTTTTTTGACTCAGTCTACCTAACACTCCTCCAGACAACATATAGGAGTGGTGAGGGTATAATCAAGGGACCATTCCCAACTGGCAGTTTGGTCAAGACCATCCTGTTTTGGAGAGGAAGAGATTCATCTATATGGAAACACATCAGACCAAGGCAGTTGACAAGAGAATCAGAGCATGACCTTGTCTCTGGCTGCAAGTACACAGGTAGCCACTGAGGCTAAAGCACTGCTGTTACAGACCCGTGGCCTCGAATGGATGAAAGGCATCAGGTGATTCTGGATCTGTAGCACCTACAAAAATTAAAGCTTCTCAGGTTATCTGCTTTTGTCTTTGTTCTTGAGTGGTACTAACAGATTTCCCATTAACTTAGTCTTATAGGATGACCAGAGTGGTGAACACAACATCCATGCCCTGATTACATATTCAGATGTGATCCTAGAGAGCATTAGTCATGAAAAGGAAGGTCCAATAAGGAAGAAAAACAACACATTGTGGAGGTGCCTATATCTCTTCATTAGCTACGGAAGAAGTCTAGATCCAAGTTTGATCTCAATGAACTAAGGTTTCTATGTTAAAAGTGGGATGAGATGCATCTCGTAACATTTTGATGTGCATATTTAGGCTTATTCTCCCCTGGGAAATAGTTGTCAGTCCATGAAAAACACTGCAAGAAATCTGGATTCATCAACATTTCTAAACAGACAAGGCAATGCATAGAAAGAGAGAGAAAGGAAAAAAAAAGGAAAAAAAAGTGAAGTGATTAAATTATTAGCTTGTTCTCTGTGGAAACCAAAAATGTTCTGGCTGTCAGAGGCTCAAGGGTTGGTGTTACGCCTGTGTGATACTCCAGATTAAGGAAAGCTGTAGAAGTTTCGTTAAATTTCTCTTCTCATTTCTGTAAAGAAAGGTGTATTTAAAAGATCTGAGTAAGGGGATGCAGTCAGACTGTAACACATTGTGATTTCTTTAGGTCTTCTAACTAAGCAGACAAGAAACAAGAATACCAAGAGAGAAATCACAAGGAAAGAAAGCATAACAGAAAAGTAAGAAATATATTTTTTTAAGCAGATGTGAGAGAGAGAGGGAATAAAACAGAAAACCTGAATAATCTAGCCTCAAAACCAGATGTGACAGACACAGAAATCATTCTACCAGTGAAAAAATAATTAGATTCTCCATGCAATTTGCTTTTCCTGAGACAAATGTTGCTGGTTTAGTGCAAGGACAGAAATAGCAATAATTATTACAAGTAGCAATAACAATAAATGTATAAGTAATAGTATTACCATTCTTATCTATTGAGGATTATTCTATTTGTGTACACAAAAGAAAAAAGTCAAAGGAAAAAATAACATTAAAATAGGGAATCTGCTGAAAATCCATAATGTGAGAGAAAGTAAATATTTTCTAATTCATTGCTATACCTAAAGCACCAGTACATCTATTACATATAATTAAACATCATTTTATAATCCTAAAAGCTATAAAACAACTTATAGATTCTTAAATGAAATTCCTTTGAGATAAGTTAAGGACAGTCAAAAATAATTTTAAAATCATAACATCTATTTTTTACTTTTAAATGCATTTCTGCTATGAGGGAACACATTTGTTTCAAATGTCTCTTGCAACAGAAGAGTCCCGGAGTGCAATCTTCACCTGGTATAAGTTGCTATACACAATAATCCCAGTTTATATCAGCCAAGGAATTATCCCATGGTTTGGTTTTAATTAAGAAAGAAAATGTTGAAATTTTATTTAAAGCATAACTGCTCTCTTTGGAATTCTTTTCTCCAGACAAGTCAGCTTGGAGCATCATAATATGCTTTCTCATGAAATTTTTAATACTTCCTGCTTTCAGTGTGGTCAGGAGCAAATATTGAGAAAAGTGGAGTTTCTTTTTGCAGATTGACAATTTGAATTACAATCAAAACTGCAAAGGAGGGGAAGAAAAACATAACTTGGGAGGAATTGCATATCTGACAATCTGACAATCAAGTACAGATGTCTTTTATTTTTCTTCTGTAAAATGAGTGCACTTTACATGAAAACCAATGAGATAATAAATTCAAATTCCCTTTTTCCAGCCACACATATACTACTAATAGAAAGCAATATGTATAAAAACTCTAGAAGCCCACCTAGAACAGTACTTCACTGTGAAGTGCTTTGTAAAACATTACATATATATAGAACCATACAAATATAATGTATATATATAGTACATATGTATAATACCACCTAGCTCTTTAGACAAAGCTATCCAGTAACGGTCCTCATTGGACTTAAATCGTGGAGTAGCAACATTGTACCCATTTTCCAGATAGTGAAACAGAAGAAAAGGTGGGAAAAGTGATTTATCAAACTTGTTGCATTGTTAGAATTGAAGTCCCCAGGGTCCTGATGCGTTGTAGTGTTCCCCAAACAGGGACACACACTGGGCCAAGGGCTGTCCAGACAAGCCCAAAGTTGATTGCAGAGGGCAGGGATTTATTGTAACATCCTTCTCTCGGGTGGGTAAGACTGCGCCTCACACAGCAGATGTAGGGGTCACTCCCAAGGAAGAAGATTTTCTCCCATCTTTCCAAGTGCAGAGCATGGCTCAGTTACATTTCAAAACACAGGAGTTAGAGGTTACCGTGCTACCCCTCTCTAATATAGCAGCCAACCATTAGATAACTTCCTCTGGAAATAGAAGATTTGGGTTTAATGTCAACTTCTGCCTGAGGCTGTTGAAATTGTCATCCAGGAGAGCACCAGAAATCCAGAGCTACAGGCCAGGTCCTTCCTCTAGAGACTCTCTCTGTCATTCAGTCAGTAACAGTTAATGTCAGTACAATGACAAATCTGAGACAGAAGCCCAATGTCTCTCCCATGAGTGCCTTATCCGGGGGGTCAGTGAGTCGTCTACCCACCTGAGACCCTTCGGTGTGACTCAGGGTACCCAGAGGGATATTAGAAGTGGAGACCTCCAGACTTCAGCTGCCTATGTCAGAAGACAGCTGAGTGGGCTTTCCAGGATTGAAATCCGGAGCATATGCAGCTGAATACTGCTTGGAAGCCTTATTTTTGGTACTTAAATTATGGTTTGAATCTGACCTTTTGTTTAACAGGTATGACATCGTTTGTCTCTGTGCTTTGTTCTGACTGTCAGGAGCAGTTAATTGCAATCCATATGCTAAAGTTCACTTCTACAGAATCAAAATCTAATTATAACTCTGAAATTTGCTTCATCCCGTTATCAGAGAATAGAGGTCTTATACAGCCAATGAAAGAGGAATATATTTTCAGCAAATCCCTTTTCCCTTCTTGCTCAGAAATGGAAGGTAGCTGCTATACGTATTGATTTGAGGATTTCCTGAAGTTTCTGTAACACTGAGCTTCTTCTAGAGTGTGGACGTTAAAATAAAATGAGGTCTTTTGGAGTGACTGATTTGTTACCCATTAATTTTCATGCTAGGTCTGCGTGGATAAAATCTTTTAGCTACTGCTGCTGCAAATGTCTCATATGACAGTAAAATACCAGCAGACAGTTCTTCTCCGTAGGGTTTGATGTAGCCTCATGGTAGCACCTGTTAATGCCACACACTTGTCTAGCATCTTTTCTTCAGTAACTTCAAACCACCAGCTGGCTCTAACCAGGCCTGCAAGATCAGTGAGGGATTTATACAGGAGACCCTTCACAAGGCATGAGAATATGCTGGGAAAAGCAATGAACTTGAAAGAACAGCACAACATTATGCAACAGTTTACAACAAGGTTTAAAAAGAATAGGTTATCTTGTTGAATCCTGTGCAAGTCTACCGGGAGAATGCGCTCAACTCAGCCTTTGAGCTTTCTGGTGAAAGGCAAGGGATTCTTACTCCACGAGGTAAATTAGTATAATGCCCTTGAATTCCAGTTATTTCAGTGAAACAGGAGCAGCAGTCCAGCAGTGTTCCTCAGATGTAAATGCGGACTGAATGTTTCTCACAACTGAATTGTACAGGTGCAATTGAGAGAAGAGTATGACCTGTAAGTGCTTTATTGCTGTTATTGATTCATGAGCCAGGAAGATCATATTTTGGCTGTTAGCTTCTACAGTGAGTCTACAGTTGCAGTGGTAAGAAAAATTATCATTTTGCTTGTCTTTTGACCAGATCTGACATAACATCAATAAGACAAAGTAAGCAGAGCATCCTGCAGTGCTGTTCTTTCCTCTGCAGACTCACTTTTCAGCACATGCATTTTTAAAATGCTTTGTTTTCTGGTTCATACCAATCAGCCATGCCATCTCAAACTACAATAGTGCCTCTTAAATATTTTCCCAATAAACACAGGAAATCAGAATCACAGTCATGAAAATCTGAATAGGCTTGATTTGCCTTAGTTGCTTTGCACTTCACCACTAATCTTACAACTCAAAAAGGAAGTCAGAATACTGATACCTGAATAGCTGCCCATCCTCTGGAGACATCAGTCCAAAGGAGCTAGTTTCAATAGTTAACATTTGACCTGAAGAACTGAAAAAAATTCTAAACTCTTCCAGAAGAAGAGGAGGAACACTCAAAACTGGAAATTAAATGGGATATACTTTTATATAGGCATAATGTCACAGATTAGCTGCTTTCCACCTGCAGACTCACTCCATTGTGTGATTCCATCCATTATTTGTGACTTCTCAACAGAGGTCTGGTCTGCAAACCTTTGTGAAAGGAATGGTATTGCAGAAAATATATGACCATAATATCCCTATGAGAGGACATATCCACAAGCACATTGGCCTGTGATGTCTTATTGATGAAATGCAATGCTTTTCTGACCACCTTTTTCTTCACGGTCATCACGGGACCTACCAGGACCTATTCCCTATTGGACTTAAGAGCAGAGCAACACTGACCTTGGCGGACCTGCACTGAGTCATGTAATCAAAATTCTGGCTCATGGTCTACAGTGAATTTTATTCCCTGAAAAGGGAAATTCTCTTTCCAGTTGTGACCAAATTACACATGAAGTAATGATCTTCATTTCATAGCACAGAAAGAGCAGTGTTTTGGCCTATATTATTATTATCAGCAGCATTAACCACAAAAGAAAAATCAAAAGTACTCATCTGCAAATGTAAAAAAATCCCAAAGAATCTGGGATCTCTTCACTCTTTTAAACCAACAGAGGGGGAAAAAAGTTGTGTAAATTATCAGAAACAAATCCAACCTCCTGACAGCTGAGTAAGTATCAATGTTTTATTTTGGTTTAGAAACACTGAGGGAGTGTGACCAGTAATAATGGACAAAATAGTTAAAGCTTTTCATATGTGGATTTATTCTTATGGGATTTTCTGAGGAAAATAACCTAAGATTATTGTGAATAACTTGGCAAATGTGGTAAAAAAGATTAAAATCTGTAAAGCCAAAAAAATTCAGCTACACTAAAAGGCATTAATGAATAGTATATTTCTGTAGTCCTTAATCCAAATGCGGTCACCCAACATTAGGAAAAACATATGTGAAATTACAGAACTTACCAAGGGGCAAAATAAATGGCAATAGACAGAGCATAAATAGAGGTGTTGGAAGCATTAGAATTGCTTAGCTGGATAAGAAGAAGAAATTAGGGGGCTTAATGCGAAAATTATGAAGGACATGGTGCGCAGGGAATACCACAGTTACATTAAATTGGAAGTGAGTTTAGAATAAAAAAGATATACATCTGTATGCAATCCGTATTCAGCAATTTGGGTTTTATCATTGAAGGAGGTATTTGATTTAAATACTGTGGCAGAAGTTCTAAAGGGTTGGATAATTTTATGACCACTAATAACATTTGTCATTATGTATGTTGCCATTATGATAAGGATAATCAACTCTTATGCTATAGAACATAAAGTTATCACCTGTGGGATCAGGGAATTTTTTTCCTAGCTATTAGGTGTCCATTATGATTTTTCTCATTCATTTTTGCTAGTCAGTTTAGTGAAGTATCCTCCAGCCCACACCGGTCAATTCTTCCTTCTTCAAAGAGAACTTAATAGGCTGTGCAGGACTGATGCTTGGTTAGGTGATTCTTATCCTGCTATAGTGTAAACCCTCCTTCTGTGGGTGAGGGAGGTTCTTTTACTGTAAATCAAAGAACAAATAAAGGAGTGTCACCAAAATTAATTTAGCAGAGTAGCTAATACCTTGTCTGTATGCATTCATTTAATAGATTAAAAGGGTCTCGGTCTGAATGGGGCTGGGGGACTATACGTAGACGATATTGATCAGTTTGTGTTCCTCCAGGAGAATCATCTTAATTGGGCAGGAGAATTTTGTCTTGAATCAATATCTTACTGGCAATATGAGTTTGATGGTGGAAAGATAATTGGAACTGACAAAAGCTTAAGGCATTATTTTGATAACATGTTTGATAGCAATACCTCAGGAAACGTAAAGAAGTAAAAACATGGAAGTAAAGGAAGAGGTGGTGTCAAGTATTTCACTACCCCTTCCTGAACCTCTCCTACTTTATAATACATGGATTTTTATGTCAAATCCTTGCTTTATTACTGCTGATTCAGTGTAATCTGTGGTTAGTAGAATTCTGGCCTCACTATTCCTTGACAATTAAGCTAATGTGAAATTTGTAAAATTTTTTAAAATTTCTGTAAGATTTTTGGACTTGTAGCTGACAGTCTATTTATTTTTGAAGTTTCATAATTTGACATGGAAGGAACTGGTTCCCAAAAATTCAAATTTTTGAAGTGCTTAGATCTAAAGTCTAGATTAAGGTGAATTTACAAGAGCAAAAGGGTATTTTCCCATTCCCTTTTTAAAATGTGTTTATTTAAGATGATAGAAATGAATTTAAGTTAATTTTAAAATAACAAAAAAAACCTAACTAGAGATATTCAGGTTTGCCTCCAACATAAAGTAAACTGTTCATTTCTCTGCCTCACTGAATATTCTGTAGCTGCAGCAATATAAACTCACTGCACAGGTCTTGCTTCTGACATTCCTGTTATGCATCTGTGGAAGGAATAAATTCAACTCCAGGTTCAGTTGATAAGAGAACAGAACCTGGAACATATGTATCTCATCCCTCCTTACATTACAGCCAGACTCAGTAGCCTGGAGGCCAAGACTTAGTAGGTCATATTTGGTTTGTGTTTATTTCATCTTCTGATGAATATTCAAATAATTATTTGTGTATTTTATGTGGCTTCCAGATTAGAGAGGTATAGCTGCATTTTGCAGGGAAAATTTTATTTGTTTGCCTACCTGTAGCACATCCAGCTCAGCTTTCAGCTATCATATGGGTCTTCCTGGAGGTCCTGTGTCATCCCCACCAGCTCCATGTGGGTGCCCTGGACAGCCCGTGGATTCCCAAATCACAACAGAGACCCAACACAAAGTGTTTCAGAGAGGGAGCAAGAATGAGTTTGCACTCCCAGCTTCAGCAAGGGTAATGGCTCAACGTCATGTACATCTTTTTACCAACTAAAATGGCTATTAGTCCTAGGACAGCTACTACAGCCACAAAGCCCACAGTGCCAGAGTGGAAAAGTATATCTACCCCTTGCAAACAAGCCCTGCAAGAAACACTACTTACTAGCTCTTTCTTAAGTCTAAGCAGAAGAAGAACATAAGAGCTTTGAATAAAGATTTACTTATGGAAAATAATAAAAGCTAACACAAAGCCAAGGTCAACTGAAACATATAATTAAACTTCACATTTGCTTTAATAAAATACAATATTGACTTTGCTCTTTAAAGTAGATTAGGTTGTTGACATTACAGAAGTACAATAAACAAACCACTAAGCTTTTTACTAGCAGAACAGAAAATTAAAGCTGGTTATGACAAGCCAAATAAAATGAGTTTATTCAAGACTGTATAAATCATCAATAAGAATTCCTAATCACTCGCCTCCAAAAAGCTAGATTATTTGATCTGAAACAAAACTGGGGCTGTGTCAGCAAGTTGGATGCAAATCAAACAACATTCAGACATCTCAAAAATTCTGAAAGTATGTGTCTGGAATACAGATGAAGGCCAGAAATTCAGTGAGGCCTTCTTAGGGTAGTGGAAAAATAAATTAAAGCTGTTTTTTACACTGAGATGTGGTTATTGAAACAGGAGTCTCTCATCAGCATGGTGCATCACAGATAAAACATCATCCCTGGTTTTCTAGTCTTATTGTCTATGTATATTTTTTAAAAGACTTTTCTTTGTTTGATGCATACATTTTATACACATTAAAAGCTATACAAAACTAAAGTGTTCGTTTTGATGCTTTATCATATTGTATTACCTTTTAATACAAAACCACATGGTTTCTGAAAAGGTCTACTATAATTTAAGGCTTGCCAGGCACAATAGCACTCTTTGATGCATGTATTTTATATACAAAGTCTTAGTAATGCTTTTGATCAATAAAGATGTTCACCCAGGCATGGAGAAAATTTGTGAACTATTAATATTTTATTATCTGTTTCCTTAAATCATAGTCTACACCTGCCTCAAGTAAATGCTTTTTCCAGATTTTTTCATACCATATAAATAAGGATTAAGAGCAAAATAACAATAACAATAAAATATCTAATAAGAATTTTCCAAGATAACTCTAATAATTATAATGCAGAACTCAGATGTAGCATGAACTTCTTCACATCTACCTGAATGATGATCTGGTGAAAGTTGCTCATAACTCATGATAAAAGCTGAGAAGTGCATTTGTTTGCAAAAGAGTCATCCCTATTTTTTACTATGCAAGAATTTATTTTGAAAGTACCAAGCTTAAACACTTGCTTAAAGCTTTCTCTGTTTTGGACTACATTTCAGTATTTGTTTATGGGTTACTGATTAAAAAAAGATGCTCTAGAAGAAGGGAAAATCTTGAAGATACCATGTTGCCATAGTCTTCCTCTTATTACCACTCCTGTGATCCTGAGAAGGACATTAATGAAGGACACATGGAGAGGATCAAAGCTTCACAAACTTCTATTGCTTATTGACTCCTTTCCATGTTACTATGGCAGAGCTGCAAATACAGCAGAAGTTTGGCCAGATGATCTCTTGACTATAATATACAGAAGGTGGTGACCAAATCTTAGATGAAGAACAAAAATAAGGCATGGAGGTAATACGAAAGATTAAACATTGCTAAAAGAAGATTGTGTCAGATTAGCCTGCTAGTTTCTTTTGCTTTCCTAAACAAATAAGAGTGCCTCTGAAGATTTGGACTTGGTGAATCCTTTGATTCAGTACAGCAATAAAAATTATTTTAGCTGGAAAAGGTAGAAATTGTAAGGAGGTTAGAGTACAGGTGAAAGTGCAAATAACAATTAGTTGTGTAAATGGCAATTAGTTGTACATGAAAAGGGAACTGTTCATCCAGAGGAAGGTTACCAGTAGAGTTCATTACAGTTTAGACCTGACCCCTCCTTAAAATGATCGCTATTGAGCATAATACAAAAGTGTGAATATAATAACAGCTCAGAGTTGGAAGACATTTTTTGTTCAGAGAAAAAGCGTAACATCTCACAGAAAGAAAACTTGGATGCTACAAAGAACTGTACTAATCAGAACTTTCGCTGTGAGCTGAGAGGTTATCACGTAAGGCAAAGGACGCAGCAGGGACTGTGGATTGCTGGTGTGATGTTACCATACAAACAGACAGAGGGCATCCAAGGCTGCATCACCTGAAGAACTGCCTGTAGAGAAAGGATGTCTATGCCATTATAAAAGCGCTTGCTGAGAACTCATCTAGCATCCAAGAAAATGTAATTTGGACCATGTGGGATCAGGGCTAATAAATTCATTTGAAAGTAGGGACACCTCCTTCTCATGACAGAAGATTTTGTTCACCTTAGCAGACAAAAAGCTGGGCAGAGATGTAAATATCAGTAAATGGAGAGAACCATCAGTTCAAGAAAAAGAAGGAATAAACAGGCCATGAATACACTTATGCCTGAAAACAGAACCGTGCTAAGCATCATGTTTTGGGAGCGCCTTTTGGCAGAGCAGTGGGGACACGGGACCGCACTAACACAAACGGGGCTCCTGCCCAGAGATCGTATTCTGTGTTTGCTCACCATATCATGGAAGTGGTGCTGGTGATTCAGAAGAGCTCTTTGTATGTTCTTATCTACAGAAAAATATTAAGGAAAGACTTGTCAGGCTACAGTGGCAGCCATCAAGTAATTCCCATGGTAAGTGGTAAATTGGAAGAGATTAACATATTCCCACAGTAAAACAAAAAAAGAGACTTCTGAGTTTTCTTAGTTTACTCTTGGGAATAAGGCCAGAGGAACTGAACACACACAGTGGACAGTGGAATCCAAACTTACTTATTATATTCCTCTATTTCATCCTCTGTTCTGAGTACAATTCCAAGATTAAATACAGGCTTCTCTGGGTCCAACCAATGCTTTTGTGGCCTTTAAGATCTGTAAGATCTCTGTCTGCAGAGATACCCATTCAGTTTAACTCATTATGCAGCCTTATCTTTTAGTACTAGGCTTGAAAAGGCTTAGGTTAAAGTTCGAGTACTGATTCAAAAGACACAAAATCAGTAGAAATCATCCTATTAAAACTGAAAAGAGAATGAAACAAGTTAGCTCAATGACTTTGCTGACATTAATTACCCAAAGAAATAAATTGAGAGAAGCTGCATTGTTTAGTTTTTGGATTGAACAATAGTCCTATCCCTTGGAAAATATCTTTAGCAGTTTAGCAAATCCTACATAGAGAGGGTTAGAGAATATACTTAAAGGAAAAAAAAAAATCCCAGCACATCCCACTGTGAGTGAAATATATTTCCGTCATTCAGTACTGCTGTTTTCTTAAAATGTTGTTGGGTCTGATGTGGAGACTGGCATCAAAATGCAAGTCAAAATATGCAGGGATTTCAAATATGTGTCAGATATTGTTTTGGGCTGATTTCTTTTGACATCCAGCTGTGTGTGCATTTGGGAGCAATGTTTGAAATCAAGGTTCATCTCTGCAGGCATCTGTGCTGGAAAAAATTAACTGGCACAGTAAACAGGGAGGGTTTGAGTGAAATACCATTCACAGCTGACTGGGAATACTTTAGACTGGTTACAACAGTGGGGAAGGTGTCATAATCTGAAAATATTTCTTAACAGAACTTATGACAAAGGAAATGTTTTCCTTAGGATATTAATGAGTAATAAATTTATATGCTTCCCCCGCATTCCCATTTCAAGAAAACCCAGATACACCAGAGTGCTGGCTAGGCATAATGACTCTAAAGATGTGAACTTCTTCACCTTAAGCCCTCAGTGCTCCAAAGACACAAGAGCTTGACTTTTCTCACTGCTTACAGAATCTATTGAATGCTAGGAATTTAGATGGTTACTTGAACTGGAAAAGACTAGATTTTGTCTAGAGTTCAAATATGAATAAGAAAAGCTTTAGGACCCAAACTCTAACAGAATTCAGTTCAAACTTCTAAGACATGAATTGAAAGAGCGATCATAGGCCCGTATCGGCCTTCTGGTTTCCACATAAACAAATATCCAGTGTGTAATGTCTTAGCAAAGCCAATCAGCCAAAAAAACAACCAGTAGGAACTTTGGATATCTTGTCTGCGACTTCCGACAACCAGGCCTTCTGGCTGCTCTTCCCTACTTTCTTTCTTTGTTTCTTTCCCAACAGCAGAAGAGCGTAACTGCTAAGCGTTGACTGTGTATTCTCCCTGTGCCCATCAGGACTGCTGAGCCAGCGTGACGTTTGGTGGTAATTCACTACAACCGTAGGTCAGCAGCAATCACCCACTCCGGAGGCAAGAGGAAATCAGAGATGAATGGCTCCTGTGATCAGCTGCCTTCTGGAACTAGTCTTCATGCAACGGAGCCTCCTGTGCTGCTGGTGCCTACAGGCATGTTCTAACCCCTAAACAGATGGCTGGATTTGCAAGCTGCTGCAGATTGTCTGTTTGCAGGTGTGTGTGTGAAGAAGGAGGTTATGGTGGGTTTGATTTCTGTATACTGCAATGAATATGAAAGTATGTTTCTTATTTTGTGCTTATATATGGAAGCCACACTTTGAACTTTCCTTGTTGGGAGTAAAGTAATGACAAGTCAGAGATTATTTGTCTTCACACCGTTTGTGTGGAAATAGCCATAGTAGGTCACACCCATAGACTGTTTACTTTTGATGCCTGCTTCCTGCAGAGACTGTAATTGAAGTTTTTTTAAAATGCACAAAATCATATTGAAAGGAGGTGAGGGAGAATCTAGTGCATATAACAGTCTCTTAGTCATTGATGAAGACTGACTGAGACACTAAGACCTGCACTTCTAGTTCTCTTTATTGGCAGATATTAGTAACTACAATCAGAATTGTTTATACGCCTTGCATCTAAATTTCCGTTCCCTCTTTGCTTTCTGTGCAAGTCATATTCCAGTGTCAGTGGGATGCATTTGAGAGAGTCACCCTGGCACCCTTCTAACTTCATAGTGAGTAACAGGCTCGTTAGGGTGCGATACCTCTGCCCCACTTTAAACACGTAGAGCAGGGTATGGCAAACTGTTCTACAGAATTGGCTTTCCCCCATTGATTAAAATTACTTTAGATGACACGTGGAGATGTAGACGTTTACACCATAAATACCTGCATTTGCTCAGATGAATTCCATTTCTTTCGATAATGAACTTTGTCTACTGTATCAAAATGTGTGCATAAATGCCAGTACACAAAAAATGGGTGAATGGTGGCTCTGATCTGTCTGCCCAGCCACTTAAAGTTGTTCATTGAAACACAGCAATTCTACTTGAGAATTAGACTACTTGAGAATTAGGCCAGCTCTGTGACTCCAGTAGCAGCCAGATCCAGGTGCTTTGGGGAAATGAGCAAAAACATTCAAGAAGCTGACAACTGTAGAAGATGAACAAAGAATTTCCTAATCACAATTTGATTTAATTTCACCTTGAAGTTTGAGGCTTCTCCCAGGTCCAGAAGCTTTTTAATTAGTTCTAAAAAATCTTATAATGTATGTGAATATTCTTCCTAGCCCTATAAACAGTCATTTTGCCTTTTACTCCCAGTAAAAACAAAGTTTCTGTCATAGCCTGTTACTACCCCTCCTTGGGTATTTGATAAGGAAATGAACATGTCTAGCCCATGTCTGCTATACTGGCCATATGCTAGTATACATCAGCTAATGGAATCAACGCAAATAACAAGTACCACTGCATCAGCTTTTGGCAGATGAGGCTTAATTCAGCAAGATGCTAAGCAAGTTGATTCCAGTCCAGAAAAGCATTTATACAAGTTCTTAAATCAGTGATTCCCAGCCTCTGTCATGTGTAGTGTCTTTGGAAATACAACTTCTGTGATAAACACTCAATAGCATTTATGGTCTCACATTTCCTTGCTATTCTCTGAACGCTCTTTAGAAGTCACAGGTTTCCAAAGGTGTCAGATACCACAGGTTGAAAATCGTTGTCTTAAAAGAAGCAACCCTGTTCACCTAGCCATATGGTCATGTGCTGTAGTAGAACAGCTCTCCTAGTGCAAACTATTCAGACCATTTAGAGTATGTGCGTAGAGTGTCAGATACAATAAAGCCCCACTATATTTAGTGTGTATAGGAATTTCTGCAAATCTATATAATTTCTTATTATTAACAATATTTTACTTTATTTGCTATTTACAAATTGAAAAGTACAGTCTCTGGTTCAAGTATTCAATCTTTTTCTTCATGTCAGTATTTGAAAAGCAGTCTAAAACAGTAGTACAATATTGCTAAAGAAGAGATAGAAGTGAGATTTAAATGTATTTTCTCTTTTTTTTTTTTAATCTGGGGTAACTGATGACTGCTGTCTGTGTAGTTTTTCTATTTATTAGCATCTCAATTGAATTTCATTTATTGATTGCTAAGGAAAACTCTGGAGGTTTTAATTTTATTTTATTCATTTTAATCAACCCTCCTTCCTAAATGCTCAGTTCACACCCCTGCAGTGCACAAAAGAAATCGCATGTCCTCGACTGGTCTGGACTTTTACCGCTGTAGAATACTGAGAAACTCCATAGTTTGGTGGCTACACTAAAATAATGTCAGGTTTTTTTATTCTTGCTTCCCCCAGCTGAGGGGGTGTGTGTGGAGGGGAGGATACAACAGAAAGGTATCTGAAAAATTTTTCATTTTGTTCAGAACATAAAGAGCAAGTGAGTGATTTTGAAAGTACTCAGTGTTGGCCTAAACATTTTCAGTTCCTACAGAAATGAGTGGTAAAGCTCCCGTTGACTTCAACAATGCATGGTTTTAAAAACACCACCTTTGGCTTTCTTTGATATAAGATAGAGTTACAGCTAACCCACAGTACATAGAGTCTCCCAAGTTCATGGCTTTTTCAGAATCATTTTTTTCTATACAAAAGCCAAAAGCATGGCTACATCCCCAAAAAATAGAATTTTGCTTTCTATATTTAGAGATGATTATGCTGTTATTTTTAACTGCTTCATGATGTGACTGTAGAGCTCAGGTTTTGGCCTCCTTGTTTTCCAAAAGTCTCTGCATCGTTGTAATTATATGTCTCTAGTCTTATTAAACTGTTTCTCTCAGTTTCTATCCCAGTGCTTCTGCCAAGGTGCTCTGCACACAGCTTTTCACACTGTAAAGCACCTGGTTAAAATGATTCTATCTTCACTTCTTCATCTACTTAGCCAAATTTTCTGGATAAAGAAACTAAATTTCACAGTTTTTGTCCCCAGAGCGAGTACACATAATGTGACAGAGTAAACCATTTTCCATTTAGAGCATCAATGCCAGTGTATTTATGGATAGCAGTTGAAAAAGTGAAAAGGAATCACCTGTGATTCCATTTGTTACAGTATTTACATCTATAAATGTTTAGCTCCAGCTGCTAAACTTTGCCAGTGCATGTGATATCTGGGCAATAAAAAGTAAATACAGTGTATTGCCCATGGTATAATTCACATCAGTTTTGCACAGCTCTTTTAATAGTTCAATGGCTTCTAGATTTATATTAATTTCAAGTGAAAAGAAATCGATTGTTTACATTTCTTCAAATTTCGCTATGTTTGAAACATAGAATTATTAATAGAAATAAAGAAAAATTGAATTTCCCTCCACTCTGGATTTTTAAACTGAGATCATCTTCTGACAAGAGAAGCATAACACACTTGCTTAGTAGCAAGGGGCTTGAAATTTCTAACAAACCAACCTAACTTGCACCTAAAGACAAAGACTCACTTGAACATAAGTAAAATCATTGCTTTGAACTGCCTTTACATCCAGGGAGCATTGTGCAGGGGATAATTCTCTCAAAAAGTTTAAATTTAGGTGTTTCAAATCCTCTTCCTAGGAGAAGCCCAGCCTTTTGACTACGAGGAGACCAAACATCCTGAGGCTAATGTTAGTATTTTAAAGGTAATTTTAGCTCTGTTCTGTGTAGGAAAGCATCTGTTTCTATCTGGATTCATAGCCATAAGCCTGCTGAAGCCAGTTGCTATAGTCAGCCAACATGGCTGGTGAGCGAGACCTGCCACCTTCAGAGTAGCTTTACCTGGAGGTGACAGCACTCATCTACCCTGTCAAAATTAGCTGAGGGAGTTAAACTAACTCTGACAATGAGGTGACAATAGAAGTATTGTCCTGGTTTCAGCTGGGGTAGAGTTAGTTTTCTGCTTAGTAGCTGGTATAGTGCGTTTTGAATTTAGTGTGAGAATAATGTTGATAACACACTGATGTTTCAGTTATTGCTAAGTAGCACTTATCCAAAGTCAAGGACTTTTCAGTTTCCCATGCTCTGTCAATGAAGAGGTATGCAAGAAGGTGGGAGGGAGCACAGCCAGGACAGCTGACCCCAAGTAGCCAAAGGGATATTCCATACCATAGGACGTCATGTGCAGTATAGAAACTGGGGGGTTTTAGCATGAAGGGGCCGATTGCTGTTTAGGGATGGGCTGGGCATTGGTCAGTGGGTGATAAGCTATTGTATTGTGCATCACTTGTCTTTCACGGGTTTTATTATTTTGTTTTCTTCCTTTTCATTACAATTATTGTTGTTCTTATTATATTTTTATTATTATTGTTAGTA
>NW_009593930.1:75540-76059 GCF_000690535.1 Cariama cristata | reverse complement strand
CCTCTGTCCTGTGTGCCCCCCACAGCACAAGTGCCCAGGGAAGGGCCAGCATCAGCCCAGCCCCGAGAAGAGCACGGTCCCATCTGAGAGCAATGAGTTCAGCTCCTTTCTCTACTGGCGAGCTCCCCTGCCCAGCATCGAGGAGGAGCTGCAGGAGCTGCTGGTGAGACCTAGAGCTTCCTCTCCTCGCTGTCCTTGCTACTGTGGTTTCTGGCTGGCTTTTTCTGACTCCTCTGCACAGTGCTGGCCTCCTCTGCGGTGTGTGCTACAGCTAACTCTCTTCTCCACCCCAGAAAGCGCAAGCCATCTCTGTTAGCCCAGAGACCACTGAGGAGCACCAGAGCTCTGAGGATGGGGCCAGTGCTGAGGAAGAGGAGGACGAGGAGAGCGACGATGAGGGTTGGATAACACCCAGCAACCTCAAGCAAGTCCAGCAGGACACAGGGCACTGTGATGCTGTTCCTGTCGGCATCCAGGTCGGCTGCGTCACCACTGACTTTGCCATGCAGGTGGGTGCTG
>NW_009593930.1:73972-75516 GCF_000690535.1 Cariama cristata | reverse complement strand
AGCACGGGGGCTGGCAGGGTGGGCTGAGGGCAGATTCTCAGCCAGCACACCAAGACAGAGGAGCGCGTTGCTGAGTCCCCTGGACAGGATGAGACCAGCTTTGTGACAGCTCCTTTTATTTTAAAAACAGCCAGGTCTGTCCGTTGCAGAGGCCTCTGCAAAGCCCATTGGCGTCGCTTCTGTCGGCCTCTCTCGCTGCCTGGGCTGGCAAACTCTGGTTAAAGCTCTTGGCAGGCCCAGCTCACGACATCCCGGTTTCTCCCACCTTGTTGCAGAACGTGTTGCTGCAGATGGGCCTCCACGTGCTGGCAGTGAACGGCATGCTGATCCGCCAGGCCAGGAGCTATATCCTGCGATGCCACGGCTGCTTCAAGTGAGTGCGTGTGCACAGAGCACTCTGCCCTCTGCACAGGCGTGCGGTGCTCGCTGGGGCCGGGCGGATGATCCTGCTCGTGCGCTAAGCCTGTATTCCACAGCCCAGGGAGCAGTAAACCCTTCTGTCCCTGTCTTGCAGGACCACTTCAGACATGACCAAGGTTTTCTGTCCCCACTGCGGTAACAAGACCCTGAAGAAGGTCGCAGTGAGTGTCAGCGATGACGGGAGCCTCCACATGCATTTCTCCCGCAACCCCAAGGTGCTTAACCCCCGAGGGCTCAGGGTGAGTAGCTGCACATCGTGTGCTGGGCGGCTGCTGGTGGGACAAGAGCCTGGCCTGTGGCCACTGCATTGGAGGGAACCGTGGGCAGGTGGGAATCAAAGCGAATCCATGATCATCCTCCAGATCTTCCACTTGACCCCAGAGCTTTCGAGCTTCATTTGCTCAGCTCTTCTTTAGAGGCCTGCAGTGATCTTCAAGGCCCTTTGAGCAAGAGTTGCCCCTGAAACGAGTGTAACGATTGCTTTTCTCTCGGCAGTACCCGCTGCCGGCCCCACAAGGAGGGAAGCATGCGAACAACCCTCACCTGGTGGAAGACCAGCCCTTCCCACAGCAGCGGCTGTCCCGCAAGGCCAGGCAGAAGACTAACGTCTTCGACCCTGACTACATCGCCGGGGTCTCCCCATTTGCGGAAAACGACGTCTACAGCCGCGCAGCCAATCTGCAAATCCGGGACGCGGCCCTGGGCGCTGGCAGGAGACGCCTGAACCCCAACGCCGTGACGAAGAAGTTTGTGAAGAGGAGGTGAAGGGCGGGACGGGGCGCTCTGCCGCCGGTGCTGGGAGGGAAGGACCATCTGCCCGGGCGTTGCATGTTGCTGCCCAAAGCCTGATGGCTCTGGGAGGGCGAGGCCTCTCCCAGCACCCTTCTGAAGGCAGCCACCCTGGGCAGGGGCTGGGCCTTTCCTTCCACGCTTCTCTGGTGCCTGAAGAGCAGCCATGACCGGGGGTGACAGCTGTTGGGTTTGGGGGGGCTCTGACCTGGGATGGCCTGCCAGAACTGGGGGGAGCCAGGCAAGGTGCAGTCCTGCTCAGCCCCCAGGACGCTCCAGGCAATGGCTGTGTTGCTAATTAATAAACACAAAAACCCGCAGCACCATGGCTCAGT
>NW_009593930.1:73663-73909 GCF_000690535.1 Cariama cristata | reverse complement strand
GTCCAGCTGTGCCTTTTTCTAAGCCTGGAGAGGAAGAGGAGGGTGGGGAGGGAGGGAGGGAAGGTTTCTCTGGGTGTTTTCTTTTGTCCTATGGCACCTCAGTGGCCCTAACAAGGAGGTGGGTCACGACTGCCTGCAGCAGGGCTGGCAGCTCCAGAAGGGCAAAAGCCAGCGGCCGGGGGTTGCATTTGACCTGCAGCAGCACGGCCATGTCTGACCCCAGCAGCGGGCGATGCCCAGGGCTGA
>NW_009593930.1:63120-73641 GCF_000690535.1 Cariama cristata | reverse complement strand
GGATAAACCTTTCAGAGTAAAGCACGCTGTCCAGCTCTCGGGGTAACTGCAGTTTCTTTCTTCTTAACCCTGTTGTAATTTTTCAAACACTGCTGATCCTGGCTGTCGGCCCCATGGTCCTGCCGGAGGTTACATCCCCACAGGAGGTCAGCAGGACGGGGGGCAGGCACCTGAGCCTCAGCAACCCCACTTTTTACATCATTTGTAACACATTAACATAAATACACCAAAGAAACAGACAAAAGGGGACTGCACTAACATGCACAGAAGTTCTGCTAGCAAGGCAGTAACTCCCAACATCTTGGCCTAGAACTTCGGGCACTACCTCCCTCAGGCAGAACAGGCCCCAGACCATCTTGGGGGGAGACTCCTGCATCCCCCCCCAGGTCCCTCAGCGACAGAACCCTGCTTCGGGCGGACTATGAAAACAATTTCCTTGAACGCTCTGTAATTTGCAGGCTGGGGTTTGGGTGGCGCACCACCAAGGTTACTCTGGACTTAACGCCATCAGAAAGAAACATTGCAGTGTTTTTTAAAAGCGCAGGCATGAGACAGTGCCTTTTCTTATGCAACAGCTCCAGCAGGACAGACCTACACAGCCATGGGACAGCTCGGCCCAGGCTCCTGCCTTCCCCGTATTTCCTGACCCGAGTGCCACGCAGTTCCCAGAGGGGTTGATTCCGCACTGAAGAATGGCACCTTCTCCCGGCAGACAGAAGATGCCCTCGAAACAACCACAACAAGACTTTACACTGCAAAATGAAAACTTTCATTGTTTTATTCTTGACTGCAGCTGTTTACAGAAATATAGTTGCGAGTATACAAATGTCCCAATAGAAGCAAAATATTTTTATTTTTTAATATTCAACAAGTTATCACAGGATAGCTAAAAACATAGATGCAAATAAAATATCCCCTCAGAGAACAAACTGAAAACACCGGGTATCAGTGCTTTGAAAACCCCAACTACGAAAGCCATATACACAGAAATGCACAAAGGAATATCTGGTGCTACTTTCACATTGCAGGACAGTGGAAGAGGCAGCTCAGCGGTCGACCAGTGCACCCAGGAACACATGGCAGAAAGGCGGGTAAGCCACTCAAAGATGCAGCTAGTAACAGAGGTAGAAAGCTCTGCTCTGAAGGTTGTTGGAGCTTACTCATTAATAACGAGCTCAAGTATTTCAAATCGCCTCCTTTCAAATAGCATCCAGAACAAAAAAGCTTCGAGAATACTGTGGTCTCCTACGCAGGATACTGGAATGTGTTCCCAGTTCTGCAACACCCAGAAGCGCCACGCTCTCTCCTCTCTCCCCCTGAGCACTGTTACCCCGACCTCCTGCATGGGGACCCACCGGCACAAGGGACCCTGGGGCCAGACCTTCCCCAGCTGACAGAGAGGCACTTCCAGGGACTAAAAAGAAGTGACGGCCAGTTACGTGACCTGAACGCAGGACCCCTTTGCTAACCTGAAGCCTGGAGCAAATGCACACAACTGGAATATTTGACAGCGGGCTGCTGCTGGGTGTCGGAGTTTTGGAGTCCCAACCAAGCACCTGCAGAGCATGTCGGTGAATGTCCCACAGCAAGCAGGGAAATCCTCAGATTCCTCACCCGTGTCCCAATACACTCAAATGTCATGAGGCAGTTTCATGAACTGTAACAGCAGAAAATACAAACCTCTGGAAACAGCGGAGATCAGACCTGCAAACTGATGGCTCAAAGAGAAGAAGTAGGGACCTTTGCTTTCGGCTTGGCAGAGGGGCTTTGATCAAGCCTGTAGCAGGACAATAATGGCTATCGATCGACCTCGTGTCAAACTGCAGTGGAACACACCCGATCTGGCAGGAGGAGTCGTGGTGCACAAACTACATGCTATTGATTTTACGATCTGGATTTCTTTTAGAGTTTAATTTCTCACACAATCTGCAAGAAATCAGTACAAGTCACGGCAGGGTTCCTCACGGCTAGAAACCAAGGAGAGAGCTTTCTAGATATTGACTGTTGCAGCACAATGTCAGTTAAAAAAGAAAAAAAATTTAAAGACACCTCCTTTATGAGAACAAAGAGAAGAGGAATGACAGATTAAGCTTCACCTTCCCGATCCAAAAGCAACCCAGCTGAGCAGCAGCCAGGATCCTTTGCTATGCAAGAACAATTAATAACCCCCACTGGGAGAGAGCTGCTGGCATCAGTCCAGCTCCTCAGCACAACGCAGCCACCCCATTCTCTACCTGCCCGAGCTGCTGGGAGACTGGGATTGGGAAAGGTCCCGGAGCTGCCGGAGGAAAGCCGGCAGGGGAGCACGCGGATGCAGAAAGCCGGCGCTGCTCATGCAGGCTCTCAACCAAAGCTGTCAGTTCTACTGGCTTGCTAACGCTGCATCTGCAGTTATTATTAAAAATATATAAAAAATACAAAAGCGTACAGCTGTTTTCAACCCACAGATATACGTGACGTTCACAAGCAGAGCAAGTTTCTGGAGCGACGTTACCAACAGTGCCACATGTACAGTACTGAAAGGTGTTTATTAATGAGTTACTACAAAACCTTGGTAAATAACCTCATACTAAAGAAAAGTAGTATTATTTCAGGTTTATAAAAATGTAAATATAACAGTATTCTATGCACATGTCTACTAATTATTTATACATAGTAGATATACGATTCCTCTATACACATATATATAACGCTAGAATATACAGGCATTGCATATTTACATACCTATACAGATTTGTAAGAAAAGGAAAAGCCTCTCTTCTCATGTAACCCCTCAGAGCCCCATACTCAACTAGAGATTTTTACAAGTATGCTTTTACAGGAGTTTATCTGCTGCTGCATTTTGACCTGTATCTAAACAAGATTTACCCCAGTTCCAACAGCGACCCTCTACACTCGATTCCCAGCCTGCAGCGGGCACAGACGAGGTGCCGGTTGTCGGCTCAGGTCACTACTGTCATATGCACCTGGCATAATTGGTCTGAATGTGAACACAAAGTGCTCACCATCTAGCCCAAAAGACTAATCCAAATTAAAACAAAAACCCCAAACAAACAAAGCATCTCCGTACCAGTTTCCTTTTAGCTTCTAAAAGAAGGGAGCTGCCACCGGTCCTCTGCAACACAACACACACCTATCCCTTGAAAATAAATTTTGCGCTAATGAGAAGTCACCAGCGATCAATATTTCTTCTTCTCACTTTCCACCTACAACTCACAGCTCAGAGCCTGCAAAGCAATTCATTCTCCTCGTTCTTGCTTCCCTCCCTCAGATAAATGTCCGTAATCCCTTGTACTCCTCTCCTGCAATGACCCTGAAAAAGTAACCCAACAGTTTGCCATACAGAGGCACGAGATTCAAAACCTGGCAGTAAAACTCTTTTCTAACTCTTAATGAATGCGCACGTGCATGCCTGCACGCACATGTACGTACCCTTGGGGGAAGTACGTGTAGCTTTTTTTAGTCCAGTAACAACTTTTTTGATTTTGCTTTTTGATAAATCATCTTTCCTGCTCCTCAAATAGGGATTTTTAAACTATGTTTTAAGACAGATGCAACCTTCCGACTTGTTTGGTGTTCTTTCTGAAGACTCTGGAAAGATAACAGGAGTAGAAAATGTGTTCAGACAAGTTTTCTTTTTAGAAACTATATCCTAAATCAAAATCACTAGAGAAGCTTTAAAAAAAAAAAAGAGTTCGACTTAATCTAAATGAGGGGAATGTCCAGTGATACAGCTGCCCAGACTCTTAGTATTTCCAGTAAAAAAACACCAAAGTTACAAACACTTAACTGTTCGTGCTTTATTCTATCTTTAAACTACATAGGAAGCAACCACCCTGTCAGTAATTAAATGTAATTATAAAATGATTGGTGATTAAACATCCACTTTGAAACAGCAAGGCCGAAATTATTTCTTGAACTATTTTTATGTTAAAATAATAGGAAAGCATTTCACTTGAATAACTGCTGAAAGATCAGACAGTGAAGAGGCAATTAATAACAAAGTATGGGCTTGCTAATTACGCACAAAGCACCAATAACTTCCTGCCAGAGGAGATGTTTAGCTAATAACTGTGTACTATGTGTTACTTGTATGATTTATTTTTTTTATATATAGACACACACAGACACATAGACACAGAGTGTATACACAGACAAGAGCATATATGCAGAAGTCCCAGCTGGTGGCCAGCAGGTACGCCTCCCCAGATTTTCCTCTGTGCCAGCAAACCGCTGTTCTGTAAACCACCGTGCACCACGGATGCTGTGCAGAGCGTGGACCACGGGTGCTCTGGAGGCACCCACAGCTGAAGAGTATAACCCACATTTAACATGGAGGTTTAGACTTAACAATTCTTTTAAGAGCGAGCTCAAGCAGCAGAAAAAAACAAGAAACGGAAAACCCATCCCAGCAACGCAGCTCTACAGCTTTTCATTTTTCACCTAGTAGTATCTTCTATACTTAACTGCTGCCTTGTGGCTATGATGGTAACTTCCCCTTTACAATAATGTCACGAACTTTTATAGAGACTAATATCTCAGTATCTTCTAACTTTCTCAACCAAAATGGACTAGACATGATGCCACCACCTCATCTCTGCAGGCAGGCACTCCGTCTGCTCGCGGCTAATGGGCGCGCCAAGGTGAGCATGCAGAGGAGTAAACGCAGGGGTAACAAAAAAAAAAGCGCAGAGTAAGCTCCAATTATCAACTGCTTAAATTACAAAAGTAAATGTTCAGGACTCTGGTAAAATACAGACGCGGCTCACGCTGTTCTTGGGTCTTTCTGCCATGACATCCTGCAGCCTGTCTTTACGCTCTTTCCTGGCTTATCAAACCTCTCTTTATCCTCTGTAACAGCTGTTTGCAAGCAGCAGTTCAAGCACTCATCAACCGCTGAGCAATCTCTTCATTCATAAGACGAATACTTTTTGTAACCAAATCACATGTTCAAAGTGTTGTACATTTAAACATTGACCTAGAATGAACAAGATAAATTTAACACAAGAAAGGAAAGGTGTTATCCAGAAGTGAAAAATGTGATAGCACAGCCCTTTTATTTAATTTTTTTAACTTTTTTTTTTTCGCTCTTCTCTTCATAAGCGACCTAAAATACGCACACAATTCAAACATGTTCTTCCCCTGGAGCTGTAGCAGTCTTGGTATGAAGTTCTCTTTCGGACACCCATCTTGTTAAATGGAGAATTGGTCCCTGGTGACTTGGCACTGACCAACAGCACTTCAACGTAAGGATACACCCCTTTGGAATAATGGAACAAACTGAAGTAGCACACAAGTGAATTTATCATTCCTCTTACTTATTCTGTGTATGAAGGCCCCAGGTGACACCCAACAGCTTGTCCTGGGACTGCGATCCTGCAAAAGCCACCAGTTCATTTTCACATAACTGGCTATCGACTTCCACGACCATCTGGAAGTTGTTTCGGTCCACTATTCTCAGTCTTCTACATAGCCTCTTACAGCACTTAGTCAAGACTGCTGTTTTCATGTCATGAACCATAACAAGATTTTGTTAATATTTTGTCTTAGGAGGAGAAAAAAAAAAAAAAAAAAGGAAAGAAATCACAGAAAGCAGAAGTACGGTTCAGGGTTAAAGCAGCTCTGGACATTATGAAGCAAGGAATTCTTTTTATCATGATTAACGTTTTAAACATTTTAGCATAATCATAAATTAAGAGTTAAAACACAGAGGCGCTAATAATAAAATATTAAATAGACAATGATAGTGGATAAAAGCTGAATGGCTCATTCTGAATGAAACCCCGTTATCTGAGATACACCTAAATGCCTACGGGTTTCCCTACTAGACCGTATTGCTGAGTGACAGACACACCAAAACACACAGTGAAGCTTCTCATAGCCAGTTGGAATAATAAATTGCCTGATGGAATGGGGAGAGATGAACAAGTTATTTATGTTGCAAAAAGTACTTAAATACTCAACAGAGACGTAACAACCCCACCCCACCCCACTGTTATCAGACGCCACGTTGTGGTAGAACATCAGACAAACTCACAAATTTACCACAAAAATGTGTGGCAAAAAGAATATTTTATATATATGTATATATATAAATTTTTATATTTATGCCAATGTACTCACTCAGTACAAATAGCAAAATAGTATACCATTTCCTAAATACAAAATATAGCTTTCCAAAAAAATGAAACACACATTAGATATAAACCATCCAAAACTTGAACGATTGAAAACTGTATTCAAAATTAAATGACCCAGAGCAGGTCTCTTTCTGAAAAGTTCCCTTCATATCGGCAAGAAGCCTTACTACTGAAAACGTAATTCAATGCCTCTCAATGAGAGAGAGAAAGAGAGACAGAAAAGAGAAAGTGAACGTTAGGACAGACTGACAAACGGGAAAATCCATTACAACAAACAAAACTCTACACGGCTCAACTAAGCACACAAGTTCAGGGAAAAAACACACAGTAAACAGACTAGAGTAACTTAAAAAAAAAAAAACATTTACAGACTATTCTTTGTTATTCAAAATAACAAAAATGAAAAATGACGTGATACCAACTACACTCTACCAAGGCATAATAGCCATACATGAGAGCTGTTTGGCTCTAACTGCAGCAACAGCTTTCTACGTGCAGAAGGAGAAGAAACAAAGATCTGAAGGAGGCTGTAGTGAGATATTCCAAAACCATCCGGATAGTTGGAGCACCCAAAAAATTCACATGCCTCACAATACAACTGCATGGTCTGGAGTGGGTTGTTTTTACATTCGGTAACATCAGTCAATTTTTATTTTTTTTTTTTTTTAATTGAAACATGACAATCTAGAAACTCTAGACTTGGGGGACTGTTGGTAGCAAAAAAAGAAATCACTTCAAAACCGCAATGAGCTTAATATGCTACAAAGATGCAACAGCTCAGGATGAAGTGAAATTTTCAAGAATGCTTAAAAATGATGTAATTTGCCCCCTACTTGGAGTAAAGTCAAGCTGAAGATTTACATCAGTAACAGCAGGAAAATGACTGGTCAAGGGGGATTCCTGCATTTAGAAGGTGGTGGAGAAATTGCTTCCTCTCTCCTTAATCCTTGATTATTTGTCAAAGCTTCTACTGACTAAGCAATTTAATGCCACAGATTCCTAAAAGCTGCTTCTGATCTTTAAAGCCAGTAGGATATTTAGGTCTTTTTTAGAAAGGCAATATGAAACTGAGGGACAGCAAAAGAAAACCATGAAAAGAATGAGAGGGAGAAGGCTGGTTTCAGAACGGTTAATGCAGCTTTACAGAGGTCTAACCCATACACTCAGAGTGAGAGACACAGAGGAGTTCTTTCCTCAGCCAGGCAGGATGTTCTTTTTGAGCTGAAGGCATTTTAGAGGGTAAGATTTTAAGAGCAAAATCTAATTGAAAGTTCCCCTTCATTTCTTCATTTTGTTAAAGCCCCCAAACCCTTGCTCTATGTACAGTCACGCATAAGAGACATGGAAAACCGTTAATCACGTTCTCAGATGGGAAGCACCCACCTCTGGCTATCTACAGCAGCAAGCAACTCTCTGCTCGTTTGTTACAGTTATCGCTATTTTTCATTGCCGCCTACTGCAATTAACAAACCGCAGTACGAGCGCTCCCACTCAGCTGTAACGCACGCGATCCCTTTGCTTACGGAGAGCTGCGACTCACAGCTCACGTCACAGGCATTCCGTGTTTCTGCTTCACAAGCTTTTCTAGTCAAAAGAGGGGATGTGAAGAAGGAAGAGAAGGAAAAAAGTAAACGTGGTAATGTGTATTACCTTCTAACAACAATAATAACTGACCAGATATGCTTTCAATTCAAAGAGCACCCCACTGTTAATGAGGTTCAGGAATCTGGTAACAGTACAATCCCACGCCCTAGTAAAACAAAGCATAGCTTTTCAGCATTATTGGCACTACAAATCCCAAATACTATGGTCGTAGCCTTAGGTGCTAGACACTGCAACTGGCCACGTGTGTGCTCTTTAGAGAAGAGGGCCAGTTTTTGACAGAAGCAATCAGTTCCACACAACCTAATCCAGAGTTGGAAGGTCTGAGACAAGGTGGGAATCATCACTTTCTTCTTCACAGCATTTCTGTAGGAAAGAACAAGCAAGCAAGTTAGGCATAACTAACAAAAGTCATCCTCTTACTTCTGTGTAGTTCCTTCATCTTCAAAGTGGTTTTCTAATTATTTTTTTTTTAAGTTCATAGCTTCATATATGAAACAGTTTAGATTAGAAAAATGCAGTGTATCACTTAAGTGAAATTTATGGAGGATTTAGGACAGCAACACAGTTAACTAGAGCCAAATTACACACTGTGGACAATACTAGATTCCAGAGTCCTCCTGGTTCTTGGTACTCATTTGTAGTCCAAGCCTCTTTCACCTCTCTGAAAAAGGCACCTTCTAAAAGCAGAATGTTTCCTAGTAACAGCTGATCATGTCAGCTCAGTTTTACCAAGGACTCAGCATGTGGCACACTCTCAATAGCCGCCACATTCTACTGAAACTTGTTTTCACATTATGTTATTGTAACCCAGGGGGCAACTTCAGAATACCACAGACTTGAGGTGTTATTTACTCAACAAGCCTTAAGTTTTTGACTACAGCCGCATTTCGTAACTCTTATCTGCCAAGTTGTCAGCAATCTACTCTCCTTCCTAATAAAGTACTAGACTGTAACAGCAGATGACAAAACATACAGCAATTGAACAAGAAGATTCAGTCTCAACTGTTTCACACAAATTCTGACCTCTGACTGTTTTTAATAACTTTTCATTCCAGCCACTGGTATTGTATTCTTAATTCAGCATAACTGGTATTTCAGCTGACCTCTTAAAGCACGGTGATACACTCCCAAGGAAAGACTTACTGAACAAAAGAAGCCCAAACACGTTACTTACTTGACTAGTTAAAATGAGCCAGCCATATTGTTCCCCTGGTTTTGCAACGACACAAGCAGATCATCTATTTTCTCAATGTTCTGATTAGTTGCCATAGCTGAAGGTAGTGGAGAAGTCTCAGATATCTGCTGGGAGAGAAGCGCTGGCACTGCTGCTTGTCCTTCGCTCTGTGGCTGACCTGGCTGACTTATAGCCATCAACTCATCCGGCAACGTGGCTGGTCCAGAAGTCAGCAGTTGGCCACAGTCTGTTAAGCAGTAAGTGAAGAACAAAGGACCATTTAAATTAGGTTAATACAAGCAGTGAATCAGCCAACTCCTTTATATATATCCATTGACTATAAACTCTGTAGAAAGTTACACGCACTTTTGTTCACATGATCACCTTTGCCCACCACTCCCTCAGGGTAGAAGCAGAGGTTCGAGGTATACACATTGAATATATAGATGCCGTATTATGACCAAATGCTATTAACACCTGAGAGGATAACACTTAGCTAGAAGAAAAACAAAACACATAGCCTAAGAGAAGTGTTGAATATGCCCAACCCTTTATCTGTCTTAATTACAGATGTGTCATTTTTGGTTCAGCCAAGGTATCCACTAGCTCCTTCTAGAAATCTGCGAATTGTGTCTCATCTCCTACCATTAGCATTATCTTCAGCTTCATGGAAAGGCTTGGCTGTATATGGCCTGATCACCAAAGAGTTCATACAGCAAAGCACATATTCAGGTCTAACCACAGACTAAGCACACAGCTACGGCTTTCTGTCCAGGTCTTTTACAAGCTGTTGTAAATCATCTGCACCTGTTACTTCTGGAGCTTCACAGATATGTAGAGAGAGATGAAAAGATCAACATCCCAAAGAATTTGTCGTAGAGGCTAGATGCAGAGATGAGATGTGGAAAAGTGCAGGCTTATAAAGTTAAAGAGGTTTCAAATACACTTCAAAAGATGTTTTTCTGGACTACACAGCTTCAAAAATCTTTGCTTTTCTTCAACAATTTGGAGAAAGCCATTGCATAAATTTTGGAAACCAAACATAGCAAGAGAAAGATTAGTGGAGCTGTTTTAAGAGGGCATAACCCTTTTTTTTTAACATGTGCATACATGTATTCTATATATTATATATATTATTTGTATATGTTTTATTAATAATATTTTATATATATTATACAGATACACACTTATTTCTGTAAATATATATACACAATTCTAAGGTGGTTTTGTCACATGTTAATCCTAAGTGTAAAACGACCAACAGGTATTTAAGCTAAGAGTTCTCATGCAAAATCAGCAACATTCAGAGCAACATGATGAGTATCTATATTCTCAATTGTAGTGCAACATTACTTATTCCAGATTTTTTTTTTAAAAAAAAAAAATCTTAGAATTGAGCAATCATTGTCTTGTGGACTCCAACAAGTAGCTCTTCTAAATTGTAAACTCAGAATTGAGCATCTATCACTTACTGTTTTGAATGCCAAACAGGAATATTCCTGATGTTTGCTGGGACGAAGCAGGAGAATTCTGCAGCTGGTTGATAGCACCTCCTGCTGTGTTGTGAAATAAAGCAGCTTGTTGCTGTGGAGGAGAAGCAGT
>NW_009593930.1:49487-63089 GCF_000690535.1 Cariama cristata | reverse complement strand
TTGCTGGGGAGAGAAAGCGGTTCCTTGCATTCCTGCCATGCTGTTTTGAGAAGAGTACATAGGAGACTGCTGCAGCTCTTGCTGACTCATACTATTCTGCAAGGCAGACATGGAAGCTGAAGAGATGAAGAGGGTGACTTGTTGCTCTTGAGAACTTGGTGACCCTTGGACCAACTGAATCTGGGGAGAGTTGTGGAAGATGGCTGGCTGCTGTGCTTCAGCCTGGTTGGATCCAGGATTCTGAAGAGAAGACACGGTAGTCTGACTCTGGAATTGCATGGGCTGCTGCTCCTGGTTCATTGATGCCATGTTAGTCTGTGCATGAAAAATGGACTGGCCCTGTTGCTCCTGATTGGTAACTGGGTTTGGATTTGGGTTGAAAATCATGTTCTGCTTTTGAGAAGCAATTGTACCCATTGCATTTTGATTGCTGAACATCATGTTCTGCTGTTGCTGCTGCTGCTGTTCTTGAGACGGAGGACTACTCTGAATAGCAACTATCGAATGCTGAGGCTGGAAGATAGCTCCTTGTTGGTTCTGAGAAATTGAACTGGACTGGATGGAGCCTAACGACACTTGAGACTGAAACAAACCTTGCTGAGCAGGCTGAGTCTGGGGCTGTTCTTGGGGAAGCATAGAACTCTGGATATGAGATATCTGTGTCTGTTGCTGGAAAGAAGTCTGCTGTTCAGTGTTCGCTGCCGTCTGAAGAGGAGAAATGGAATTTGGGCTCGTAAAGAACGACATCTGTTCTTCCTGAGTCGCAGGGTTGCTCATTGAACTCTGGGAAAGGAACATGTTGGCAGACTGCTGGTCTTGAGGAACCGAAGAGCTCTGTAATACACCCATGGTGTTCTGTGAGTGGAACATTGGAGGCTGCAGTTGGTCTGAGGAATTAGTACTGGTCTGGTTGTGGACAATGGAATTTGGACTGTGAAAAATAGAGCCTTGTGCTTCCTGTGATATATTCTGAGTATCAGCAATGGGATTCTGAGAGTGAAAAAGCTGAGCTTGTGAATGTGGAGACTGCTGCATAAAGCTTCCCGACTGAATAGACATGATTTCTCCGCCTTGCTGGAACAGACCACCTCCTTGTTGTTGAGTTCCACTTGCCTGAACAGTCATCATGGTTTTGGTAGATGAAAAGAGATTAACTTGAGATTGACTTTCTCCACTATGCTGCATTTGAACCATAGTCTGAAATACAGTACTTTGCATCTGTTTACTCTGTCCTGAAGCTTCTTCTCCATCTGCAGAATTTGATGCCTGAAACATAGTCGGTCCATTGTTGGAGACCTGCTGCTGAGCAGTGGGAGTAGTCTCACTTCCAGAAACACCAGGAGATGAAGAGAATAATTCACACTGCATTTGCATGTCTTCGCTTGTTGATAACCCACTCATTATGTGAGAAGCCTGCTGGTAAACAGGTGACTGTTGGAGGGCTCCATTCCCTGACGTTGTTGAAGAGAACAAATCAGACTGCATCTGTGTTGCAGCTTGGCAAATGTTTTGTTGGATACCTATCACCATTGCTGCAGAAGTCTCCATTGCCTGCTGTTGCTGCTGCTGCTGCTGTTGATTGGACAGTGCATTTTCAGGCTGCGAGTGAACATTTTCGGCTCGTCCAGGCAAAAGGTTCTCTGGTCTGGAATGGACAGCTGTGTCTGATGAGGAAAACATCCCAGGATTTACACTATTTTGTATCTGGCTAACTTGCTGAAAGATATCTGCATTTAGCTGATCTTGAACATCCTCACTGCTGTCCGAACCAGAAAATAAAACAGAAGATAACTGTTGCTGAGCTTCCAATACCTGTTGCACCAAGTCAACATTTCTGTTGCTGCCAGTGGCAGTGTTTGTTGGAAAATTTCCAGCTTGCAGTTGCTGTATAGTGTTCTGTAACTGACTCACACCGCTTGCTGATGAGAAAATACTTGATGAAATCTGTTGCTGCAATGCCTGTGCTGGTTCTGAGAGAGTAGACTGTTGTTGTTGTGATGCATCAGTTAATTGTGACAAAGTGACTACTGTGCCATCTGATTGCAAGACTTCCCTGGTTTGGGAATCTCTTGTTTGGAATTGTGCAGCTTGCTGCAATAATGCATCACTGTTCTGCAGCTGACCTGGAGCAGAGACTGCTGAAAAGCTACCAGGCTGGGAAATGTCCTGCGTTTGGATAGTAGTTAGTGTCTCTGGATTATACACCTTCGGCTGTATTTGCTGCTGGTTTTCATTTTCAGAAGGTAAATGGGAAGCAGAAGTTGATATGCCGGATATACTGTTTTCCAATGTTTGTGGAGTTGGTCCAACCACATTTGAAGTCTGAAAAGAGCAATACATTAAGTAATTTGTAAGCTTACTCAGGTTACGCTTATAAAAATCCGCCGATCCCCTATGTTCAGGAAAGATCAGACTGAAGATTTGATGGCTGTGTATCTCTCCATACATAACCAAACAAGTAAGCAAATGACTGGCAACGGAAATGCTAATTCAAGGAAAGAGTCAAGGTACAATTTAATGAAAGCAATGCTAGGAAGTGATTAAAATAACATTCTTACAGTAATTCACTAGTTCTGTGTCACAAGACAAAAGAAATTCATCATAGTATCGCCAATCAATCTTTTCGAATACGAGAACAAGGTAAGTTACTTTCAAAGGAAATTGTCACGCTCTGTGATCATATGTTTTGCCCAGACCAATCTCGGACTTCACATTTTCCCTGTGTGTTACTTCTCCACTATTAGAATGTGGATTGATGGGCAGATTAACTAAGACTACTAAAGCTACTGTCTTCAGATCAATCAAACTTACCTTGAAGACAGGGGGAGATCTTTTTTCTGCACTTACTTCCATTGGAGCCACATCTTCGTTCTTAATCATACTGCTCGGCATGAGTGGAGTTATCAAGGCACTAGGAAGAATGTTTACCTTCTCCAGGTTACAACTGGTGGCCTTCACTGCTGCAGTCACAAACAAAAACAAAAGAGCAGCAATGGAATGTTAACATTTACGGTGCACAGAGTGGGTTTCTCCTGGTGGCCTGCTTCTCGTTTCACTTTTCAGCCCTACCATAAGAGCTCTCACCCTCATCTAAGATGCTAATACGCAGAGAGATCATTGCAAACATTTCAATACTTCAAATAATCCTAGAAAACCTGAAACCTTCACAGGTTATTTTTAAGACTAACAGCAATGCCATAGTTTTGGTTTTCTTCCATTGGACAGCAGGACAACCATCCATCAACTGCTTAAACTACAAAGATAAAAGCTTAACGCATCTTTCCACAAATTGTCAGATTTTAAACTTTACTGTACTTTAACTGTACAACTTCTCTGTTTCATTTTGAAAAAGGTCTGTTTTCAGATAACCATGTGAACAGAGTGCTCAAAGCATTCACACAGTATTTTTATTCTGCTAAAGGACTAATCAAGCAAAAACTCGATAAATCCGCATGCTGGCTCTGTAGCAAGAACAAGCTGTTATTTTTGCTTTTGCAGCACCTATTTTTTCTTTTTAAAGTAGAAAGGTGGCTTCTTAAAATGAATTAGATCCTTTTGGTTTTAATTTTTCCTGATCCATATAAAAATATTACATAAGCTATCCGAGATCTTCACTGTAAGTGACGAATAATATAATAATAATAATGAAAAACAAGTTTCAAAAGCAGAGAAACACTGTTGGTTTTGGTCTTTTATTATGTTTTTGTCATACACTT
Organism: Cariama cristata; assembly: GCF_000690535.1. Lineage (NCBI taxonomy): Eukaryota > Metazoa > Chordata > Aves > Cariamiformes > Cariamidae > Cariama > Cariama cristata. The sequence goes on along the minus strand of NW_009593930.1, from coordinate 59,373 downwards.
AGCTTAGAACTTCTGAATAGCTACCATCTTACCAAGGCATACACACCCTCTTTTTTCTCCCAAAGCTGAAAACTGAAACCATCGTTTAACCACTTAAAAACAACGCTCCAGCACTACTTCATTGTTACAAGGCAAAGACCTGATCTACACGGTTGTCCACACACCTCCCATCTTCCTCAAGTTTTACAGAACAGCTTAGAGTTATAAGATTGTTGTCTTGAAACATAACTTGTCATTGAAGTCTGTCAAATCTACAGACTCTTAAATTAGGTCTAGGAATCTGTAATGGCTTTGGGAAGCCATGTTTTGCTTTTTTACATATGCAGACGTTGCAATAGAAATTATTTTAAGGAATATTCACAGATGAAAATTGCCCGTGATAGGAAGAGAAAGGCCCTGTAGCTCAATACATAACTGTACATGTCCCTGGCGGCAACAGTTCATTCTCTTTGGCCAGGGCTGCTGGAAATGATGCCACTTAAGAAATTATGAATTCTAGGATTTTGCTCCCAGTGAAAGGAAACAGGAACGAAGTAGCATCCCTCTGGATCCCCATCTGGTCTTTATCATTTCAGAACAGTGAGGAAGGACGGGCTTGGACATATGTAGAGACAAAGTATATAAAGTAGACAAAATTGTCTGCCCTCTGGTTCATGATCAATCTAGAGCAGAACAGGTACAGGAAAGAACTGTCAAAAAGAGCTGGCTAGCAGGAAACCCCATACAAGAAAGTAAATGAAGACTTATCGCATAAATTAAATGGAGGACATGAAGCAACAGCACATTGTGTTCTTACGAACTACAGATGTTCTCCTGAAGCAGTTGGTATCTTCCCTTGGTCAAGTCTCCACACTAAATTAGAGGGATGTCAGGCTTGCCCCGATACATTAGTTACTATTTTCCTCATCTTTTTAATCTCCCTACCAGAAGTCTTACCAGTCCTTTTATCAGCTTGTTTCATTGCCCTAAATATTTTTGCGTCTTTCTCACCCAAATACTCTCTGCAGGTTTAAACTCATCATATCTTGTATTTCCCTCCCTAGCAAGTTGTAAAGTCAACTTGCAAATATATCCCCTGCCAAGATCAAGCTATTAACTTCAAACACAAGCTTCATGATTTTAACCTGAAGCTATGGATTCCTATCAAACTTGTGATCACATTGTTAATTTGCTTACCTTTCAACCCGCTTTCACCAGAGCAGGCTATGGAAATTTCCATCAACCTTTGTACGCTACCATAGTTTTAAGAGTCAACTAAGAAAGATTTCCTTCCTCTACTTCATTTCAGTATCAGAAGGATCAATTCACTTCAAACTTAAAAACCAGGCAAACCTAAAACTTGCTGCCTTAGAACAAAATGATAAACTTTGCATGGACGGAATGGTCAGAAAAAAACCAAACCTCACTGAAGGGAGTAAGCTGAAATTGCAGAATTAGCATTCTTAACTAGACCCACTGAAAGCAGTCTTACAAAACCACTGCACAGCCACCAAAAAGTACCAAGTTGGCACGTTTGTGTTTTTCAGTACTCAGTTCCTTCCCCAGCACTACCTTTATGTGTGGTTTTGCTTACATTAATACTACACAGTTTCTAAATACTTTGTATTAACTGCCATCTTAGGCTTCTTTCTTTTTCCTTCCTCACTTGCAAGCATATAAAATGAAGATCAGACTGCAGGGCCTGAGGCATGAAAAACAAAAAAAGTTTTTAATATTATTTTTTGCAAAGTTTTTATTCTGTACTAGCTCATATTAAAATATACTTAAAGGAATACTGTTGTAAAGTAAAATATTCAGAATCAGAAACAAACCTCACTGTAAGAATACGGCCAGATTTTATAAGCCCAGACTTATCTTCACAGGACGACTGATTCATTCCTCCAAATTTGGGTAGGATTTTTTAGTTAAATTATTAACAACGATAAGAATCAATTTAGTACCTTTTATAGCCTCTTCAAAAGAACAATGTTGGGCTGGGCTGGAGATTTCCTTCTTCACATTAACATTCAGAGTACCAGCTGTTGAGACAAAACACATTGAGAACTTCCTTATGTTAAAACAGCAAACAAGCAAAGAAACCAAAGCAAGCCAAAACAGTTACTTGTGTCTTAAAGAAATTAAGGTTCTTTGAAACCCACACAAACTTTTGCACTGTGTATTGTAATACAGATAAATAAACAAACAAAACTGCATATATGGTCAAACTTCAACTTTCCTCAGGATAAGGCTTGGTGCTATTTTTCAGTTGTGTTTGGTGCACTGTATGTAATACGTTTCCTCTTTTCCTGCTCAGCTTCATTTTGAACTTTATACTAGAAATGGATGTTACCTCACAAGAACAGCTGTCTCCATGCAGCTGAAATTTGAGATACTTGCCACATAAACGAGAAAAGCCAAACCTGTAGATTTTATTATTTAACAGAGCAAACCTCGCTAGCAAGAGGAGTTTGAAAAGATCCACATTACTTAACATTTCTGTTGTATGGACTAAATACCATGAAATCAGAAACGAGATGCTTAGCAGGTAAAACCGCCCACTCCTTCCTCCAGCTTTCTATTTTACATACATGTATCTGGAGTGTACGTAAATGGTTGCACATCGTGTGATCTTCCAGCATTGGTCACCACATATATTCCCACAGAAACAGCTGAGGTTATTTGCTGGTCATGATATGGTGGCACCTTCACAATAAGGTGATTCTGGAATGTAAAAATAATTTTTAAAAAAAACACATTAGAAACCTTATTTCATTACTATTGACCTTAATTGTATTTACATCCATCAAAACAAGAGAAAACGACTGATAAAACACCATAAAACACAAAGACATTGGGGAAAACATGATCAAGTTACACTTTCAGTGAAGTAAACTGATAATTAACTTGTGCTAGAAGAGAGATTTGAACAATCTGCCTATATGATGCTCATTGGCAACTTACAGCTCAAATGGAAGGTGCAGAAAGGAAAGATGTATAGAGTCCAGTACTTTAAAGACAAGCTTATGCCTAACACGCCTCACTGAACTGCAATCAGTTTGCCATCAAATTCTGCTGGACTCGGACACTTCACTGTTCTGGTGAATCAGGTCTTTGTATTCAGTGTGACCAGACAGAGGATGCAGTTTCCTGTTACACTCAAGCACATTCACCACTGCGCAGACATCAGAAAACAGGTCTGCAATCAATCAACAGCAGCAGCAGCGATGAGTGAACTCTCTCATTCCCCACCTACCTGTCTATCCACCTAGGAGTGAGAAATCATTTCTACCAGTGCATGCTTGGAATACCGCCTTCAGAGGTGGGAGCAAGATGACATTTGTCGGACATCATTTATATCCAATAATTCCCCTAATTTCAGGCCAATAGCCCATAAAGACACTTAGTTGTGTCAAAAAGAATAAACAAATATTTTGTAAAATATTTCAGAGTGGAACAGAAATTCAGCCAGGTACAAAGATTATGGTGTACACACAATCTATTTCCACTCAGTAGTAATCTGATGTGTCCTTAGCAAAGCTACTGGAAAAAATGTATTAGGCCTTTTAATTACATTATATGCAAGGGCAAAGACTTGCTCACCAAGTCCATATACCACACTCCTACTGTGCTAAGTGCTCATTTAGAAACTGAACAATTGTACTTGCGTAAATCCAAAACAATGATATTCTACCAGACTAACGAACGAACTGATTTGAAGAAAAGGAATATTATTTCTAGAAATGCACAGGAAGAGGGAAAGACTTACTCGATTTTTCTTTGGAAACAGAGTCAGAGTCCTTTTTTTTAATTAAAATAGAAAAATAATTATAATAATGCAGAAGTACCTGATGAAATAATTCCATGTCTATTTCAGCTTCTGCCTTCCAAGAATTCTCATCTAAATGAAAGTTAAAAAGCATGATTTATTGCACATCCATATAAAGCAATTTATTTTAGTGCCTTTCATGCTGCTTCTCAGTTCGCTCTCTACAACTAAACTTTATCAACCAGTGTAAACCCAAACATCACGCTCTCTTCAGCACCCCAAGCCATTATTGCTTTCACACTAACCAGAAACATTCTCTTGAAAAATCACTTTTGTTCCCTTTAGAAAGTTCTTGCCAATCAGAAAAACTTCCTCTTCACCCTTCACTGAACAACTGTGCAGACTTTTCTTGAGGATCTCTGGAACGCCTGCTGGTTGAGCTGCAATTGAAAAAACACATGGTTTGAAATCGAGAAAATATCAACATCCAAACCAAAAAGCTTTTCTTACAGGATTATAAATGAAAGAACAAAATAATTTCTGAGCTGCTTCCTTTACTGTATCGTTCATGACAAAACTTTTCAGAAGACAACCGTTTCTATTATTTCCTCACTAAATATAATGACCTCATAAAAATCACACTTAGGTAGATGATCCCCTAATAATCTTTTCCCTTTTCTCCTGCATTTATTAAGTCTTCAAAACTAAACCTTCAGTGCTTGAGCTAAACCCCCAGAAGCGTTCAGAAGAGAAGAAAATTTGGTTCTGTAATTTGCTGGCATAGAGAGCGATACACAAATGACTCAGCCCTTAGGTACAGCTGAAGCACACCTTCAAATTTATCCTTAAGCTCATAAAAACATTTTTTTATGAAGTTTATTTTGTTCTACTATGCAAAAGGGTAGAAGTAGTAATTTCCACATTACCTGTGTTTTTACAGGTTTTTTTTTTTCACTTGAGGTAGCTTTCTGGCTGGTGCAAGAACTTAGCCAGGGCTTTGAGCAACCTGGTCTGGTAGAAGGTGTCCCTGCCCACGGCAGGGGGGTTGGAACGAGACGGTCTTTAAGGTCCCTTCCAACCAAACCATCCTACGATTCTATGACTTTCTAGATCTATATACTTCAGTTACCACAAACCCTTGAGAGAGTCACATCTGCGTACCTGTGAATTACAGCAATTTATATCCTACCAACTAGCAAAGAAATGCAACTTACAGATACAGGTCCCTGGAAACCTCTGCCTCTTAGCCAGCGATTCAGATGATGATTTATATAACACATATTATAAATTGTCTTTGCTGCAAACTATTGCTATGCTTCTTAAAGAACACATCAAGTAAGACCATGTGTGTTAAATGAAAATGAGCAACAAAGACAACTTAAATAGACATACATTTTAAAATAACGTACTTTGACTTTGTCACATTTAATATGTTATAAAGTAATTCCAGTTTCTAATAAAGGTTCCTCAACCACTTTTTCTGTTCACCATAAAATCCTACTGGCATAAGCTTGTACTTGTGCTTTGCGCTTACATGGCCCGCTTTTAGTGTTTAATAACAATATTGTCTGGGCTTACTACATGGAAGAACCTACATACGGTAACAGTCCAAACTGTTTAATGACCTTTCAGAAAGGATTTTTCTACAACTGTTGCAGCGGGTTCCTAGGCAACCATTATGCAACTACTAAATACGCCCAAGGCACATGAACTTGTGAGAAGAGTAACTGGATTTAGGTTTGCTAACAAGTGAACAAAGGCTATTTAAAATGCAGAATTTAAATAAAGAGCCTGCATCTACTTAATGTCTTTCTTATGGTCTCAGACACATTACTGCAACTTTGACAGCAATATTAGTAATAAAACACAACATAAACAGGCTCCGATGAGTGAAAATGTAAAGCTTATTATGAGAAGGTACAGTACACATTTGTGGTAAGATGTATGTAGCAAACAAAACAGGTGTAATGGGCTTGAGGAGATTATTTATATAAACAAATAATTTAATAAACAACAAAATTTAATGCCACATTGATCAGCCAGTACGTACGTACCAGCACTATTTAGCAGCTAATGTCTACTGCAAGTCACCATAACTTTGGGGTAAGTTAAGAGAGCAGATGCACAGAATCCTGGGGAGAGCCTCATGAATTCCCCTCTCAACCTTCATATCACAACAAGTTTTACCCACATCATTCATCAAAGACACAACTCTTACCAGAGCATTTTCTTTCTTTGTTTTAGATTTCCAGCAGTGGAGATGCTATAAAATTCCTGGGCAATCTCTTAGCGACTTACACAATGAAGAAGATTTTCTTATCAACTGACCAAACCTCAGCTTGCTAAACACTAAACCAATTTACTCTTCACTGTAATTTTTTTTTTTAGAACTTTATTTATGGAAGGGTAACCTCTTCCTTTTCTTCTAATGGTCCTTAGCAGGTCATCCCTCTCATATATTTTGCATTTTAATCACTGACCATATCTCAAAATACAGCTACTAATGTTAGGGTTATAAATGGATGCATTCAACAAACAGAGAATGAAGACAAGGGACCCTCATAAACCAACACTGGAATGGCCTTACGAACAAGCTAAGCAGGAATTGCATCAAATACAGCTTTTGTAGCTTAACAGCCTATTTGAAAGTTCGTCTCTAAAACATCTCAGACTCTCAGCTTCTACTTAGAATACCAAGTTTTGGATTGGTATGTGCTTAAGAAAACACCAGATGATTTCCATTCCCATTTCTGCTATGACTTAAATAATTTTATCTTTAACCAGTAAGTTAAAGATACAAACAAAAGTATACAGAAATAACTTCTAGGTATTTTCTAGAAAATGTTTTTTTTTCTTAAATCTGAAAATTAGTATCAGATAGTACAGTGTTATACTGACTGGAATGGAGCCACAGAGACAACCATATTTCTAGCAAACATACTCATGTATTTTCCAACAACACAAACACATAAATCTGAGAACTCTACCAGTTTTTTTTAAAAAAAAACAACACACTGGAAAAAGATTTAGCAAAAAGTGGCAGGAGGAGGAAAAGAGGGACAAGAACACCTCAAGCTGCCCTTTCTGGAAGAGCAGCCCGAATGTCAAACTACTGCCTAAAGCACAGAACATGGCTGAAGAGAGGAGGAGTGCCCTCCCCTGCATCAGCAGTGACATGTCCTTGTTATCAGCCTCTGCAGGGTCTCCGAGGGGTCCTGCTCTCCCCGGGTCTTGCAAAGGGATTCACTGTGAGAGCAGAATAGTGGAAGGAGAGACGGGCTACGTGCCACAGCTGCCGAATCGCCTGTTGCCTGCAGCACTGGAATCGCACGGTGGTATCTGATGTGGAAGCTCACATGTTTTTAATTATCTCCTCTTCCAATCTCTTTTTTTGCTGGCAACAAAGCTGCAGTTTCTGATGAGTTGAATGGGAGCCCTGACACAATAGGTACTGACAGTGTTTAGGAAAAAAAAAAAAAAACACACCACCAAAAAACAATAACTTTTTATACAATGGAAAGAGCACAAACCAAGTGCCCAGGAGCTTGCATAATCATGCTATGTTCCACGTATGAAGAAAAAGCTCTCCTATCTTCTTGTTCATCAAGAAATAACAGTAATCCCATCAACAGCTCTATTAAACACATTTCCCTATCTTTTCTCTTTGACAGATGAGCAGAATTCCCCATAACTGGAAGTCACCACAGACTCTACAGGCACAGGCAGCCCCTGACGAAGTGCAGCCGCCTCTGATTTTGTTTTCCCTGCTGTTCAGTATAACCTACCAGTCAACACAGCCATCTGTGCTCAGTGTTAAACAGAGCATTTTAATAAATAGCTATAAAAAGCTTCATTCTTGCACTGAACCAGAACAGATTCAGCCTCCAGCCCAGCGAACTACCGCAACTGTAAAGAGCCATGCTTACTACCTTATTAACAATCTTTTCTATCACTGAAAGCTGACAGATGAATGTGACAACACAGAAGACATTAAAACCTGTATTAAAAAAGTCACGTAGTAAGTTCAATCATGACAAAAATTCTGACCTTTTAAAAGGCAAAAATTCATTTAAGAAAAGATCAGGTCTAGTTGACAGGGTGGTGTTAGGTCAAAGGTTGGACTCAATGATCCCAGAGGTCTCTTCCAACCAAATCGATTCTGTGAATCTGTGATTTATAACTACTTTTAAATATTGGCCAGTCATTTAACTAACACCCCACCCCAACTAAAAAAAATCAATGTGATCTTAGCCATAGCACTTCTGAAATAACCAAAGATTAACACTGGAGCATTTTTCCCCCCCCAAAGCATGTCACAGTAATCACACTAAAATCCAGGGTCCTCTAACTTTTTATTTTGATACTTACTGCACAAAATTGGGGAAGAAGGTGTCTGAAGAGTCAAAGTTGAACCATCTTTGCGAGTGATGTTAACACGAAATACCAGCCTAGCACGTGTGCTTTTCTTCTTCGAACCAGCAATCCCTATCCTAGCTTCAACATCAGCATTTCTCAGCTTCAGTATTCCCACGCAATCAACCCTAACAACACAAAATAGTTGAGAGTTTAATACATTTTAATAAGTTCAGCATCTTTAATAATCTTTTGACTAGTTACATAAGCCACAAAGTCAAAACTCTTGAAGTAATTACTGAAATATTATTAGATTTATTTATTTATTTACATGAAATCTCTGTATGACCTTTCTCATTATATAGCCCAGTTTTCAATTCAATCGTACATAATTTGGATGATGAATCATGGTAGGAAGGAATATGAAAGCAGTACGAATAAAACAGAAAATGCAATGTAACAAAGTAATTCTGGTAAGCATTCCAATTTGTAATCACATATCTTCATTCTTCTATTCCTGGGGCTAGACCTGGGTTTGTAGGATTATAACTACAAAGTATTCTGCATTCACTTAAAGCAGTAGTAGAAGAAAACTTACTGTAGTCATATTATTTTTTATGCTCAGTGGAACTTGGAAGTGATAGATACGCCATAGCATAACTGTGGTCCTACGGGAAATGTATACAGGGCCAAGGTGAGAGAGTGATGCAGCGCTAACTTTCAGAAAGCCACCCAGATGCAAAATTATTTCAAGCAAAAAACAACCAACCAAAAAAAAAAAAATCCAACCCCAAACACAGCCTGATATATTAAGAAGAAGAATATTGCAATTTTACCAGGCTCTTAGGCCCTACATCCAAAAAGTACAGGGACCATCTGATAGCTAATTTGAGTACAAGAAGTTTTTGTGCTGCATGAGGGTCAACAAGCAAGAGCTAGGGAGGGAGTGGAGAGGAGGGGAGAAGGCGATTCAGAAGGCGGCACTGACATTACCATCATTAGAGAGGTGCTACAGCACCTGAAACACTAGGAAGATTTCTTTTGAGACATCAAGATACCTTTTGAGAAAACAGCCTAGGCAAAACTTTTCTTCCTAGATAATGCTAAATTCATCTTTCTAGTATCTCTATACTTACATGGTTTTACATTAACACTTGAGGACAATTATAAAATTACTCTCCAAGAGGCAGCTTCCAAACCTATCATGGGAATATATTTTATATTAAAAAAAAATCAGATTGAGTCAGTCTATTAGCAAACTGTATTATGCTGCTTAAGAAGTGGACACTGTAAATCGAATGAATGTTTCTTCTCTTGAAACAAGACAAGCTTCTAAGTAAAGAGTGGCAGCTTTCAACCACACACATTAAAAAAAGATGTTCTACTGAAAAGAATACTTTGAAAATAGGTCACTCCCTTTCTATATATTAAGATACATGTAAAAGCTTATTAGGGAATCACTTATATCTGAAGTTTCTTGTGAGACCTAAATCATGCAGGCAGATGAGGCCACTTGCTCACAAACCTACTGCAGGTAACTACTGCCATCAGACAGAGCGCATCCCTCCTCGGCAGCAGCCCTATGCTGCCTATGCCCATCTGTAGGCTGGATCCAAAACTCTGCCTATACTTGACCAGACAAGCTCTGTAAAGACAGCAAAGCAGGAGGCTTCCGTGACGAAGGACTATCTGGTGGAAATGACAGAAATGGAACAAGCGAAGGAAGAGAGGAGAAAAGCCAGAGTTTAGCCTCACTATCCACAACTCCCAGCCTTTTGGGCCTAAGGA
>NW_009593930.1:41544-49460 GCF_000690535.1 Cariama cristata | reverse complement strand
CAATTCTGTACCTGTTAAAAGGCAAGACAGCCGGTAGAACCAGTGACCGGTTTACAGTTCACCTAATGCTTGAATATGCACATTACTGATCGAACAGAACATGAAACTAACGTAACAAAGTTAATTGATAAAGTTTAAGGAAGAACAGATTAAGCATTAAGCATAGTAAGCAAATTGAGAATGCGATTTAAAAGTTTTTCTTATACACATAGCTTCACTAAGCGCCTAGTGTGTGCCATGATGTTCAGACTTCAACTACTAACCAATCCCATCGAAAAAAGAAAATCAGCTTCTGAAAACAAGCTAGTAAATTAAAATATTTATAAAAAAAAAGAAAAAGCTACTCACGCAAGTGTCATATTGTTGCTTGGGTCCAGTCCAACCTCAATAACAGTAGTCCCCTCTATATCCACTTCTTTACAGGGAGTAGTGTTTCTTCCAGTAACTCTGCAGGCCTGGTAGAACCCGTGTGGCTTCACTCGACCGGAGTCATTACCCACGAATACCTGCAGCACCACCGGCTCGTTGTGACCTTCCAGCTGAAACATGGCAACACAAATTAATACTCAATTGGCCAGCAATGCCTCTTAATTAAGACAGGAAACATTTTAGGGAGCTGAATTTGAAGTGAATCTGCTCCCAGTGTTGCCAGAAACAATCCTAAGCGAAGAAGGAACAAAAAATTTTTGTCTAGTTTATAAACAAAATGATAATATTTATCTTTTGTCATTTGTTCTTCCATTAAAAGACAAGTCAGTTATTTAACAAACAGGTGAGATAATTTTTTTAATTATTATTAATATTTCATTTTTAAACCAGCTTGAATCCTATCTATCTTCACAGAGAATTATCCCAACTCCAACTTTCAACTCCAACCACGCAAACCTAGTTTTCCTTCAGACATGAAAATAAAAATAAAAAATGGCAACTTGACATCTCCTACTTAAAGTTTATGAACAGTGTTAGGATTCACTGAAGCGCTTAATAAATAAAAGCAGGTCAGACATACATTTCACATAATGATTTAGCCATCCTCCTGCAATCCAGGGCGCAGGCCATAATTACCCCAGAAGATGTTAGCAAAAACTGCATTTGTTTTTATAACATCGACATCCTAGCATGAAAGGGTTTGTGTCTTTTAACACTTTTACTAATAGCAGAATCCCACTGTGGTGCTACATACTAAAAATACTCTGATGTAAAAGTAAAAGAAGTCTTGAAGTAAACCTGGACGTTGTATTACATAGTAATGTCTCATTCTTTTTAGCTAATGGAAGAAAAATATTCCAAGTAAAAAGAAAAACTGGATCGCTGCCAAATTCCCAGGCCAGAGATGGAAATACTTTGCCATAGCACTCTAGGAGAAGATAAAACAAGTACTTTTATTGTTTTCATTAAGCCACAATTGTTGCCAGAGGATTTCTGGGTGACAATGTTATGTTTTGTCCTAGGCCTGGAAGCCCAGTCAATACTTGCAGAAAGAAGCTCAGTCTTTATTAGTAAGGAGATGCAAATGAGAGCAGGATCCTCCAGAGGAACCCTTAGGGGATTAGGCCCTGACACACTTTGAAAATTTAGTTCTGCAGTTCTTAGCAAGTTTGAAAAAAGGAAAAAAAAAAAAAAAAAAATCAGCAAATACTGATAAAATCATAGTACGCTCCTCATGTCCCAAAGGAGCAATTAGCTTACAGCAGGTAGGTGGGTTACGACTGTCACGGATGGGCAAAGCCTAGTACAGGCTCCCAGTACGACCCACAGGCTAACAGGTACAGTTCATATCAGAGAGCTCAAGAGCGAAGAGAGTACGAACAAACAAGAGATCGTGAAAAGAGCCAACAAGAGGACTTAATCACACCAGGTGGTCCAAAGGCAGTGGGGAATAACAGGTACTCTGATATTCTACCATTGAATCTCTTTTACACAGAAAGCGGAATGAATGGCCTTTGTGTCGTGTTACCGAGGTCTCCTTGGCCAGAAACAGCATCGCCACAGCTAACCTGTGTTTCTTTTCTTCCCCAGTGTTCTTATCAGAAGAAGATATGAAAGGCGTGGAAGAGCATCTCTCATCATCTGGATGGTAACTGCTCCAGCTTTGCAATACCGTTAGCAAGAAAACATGAAAATCTGCTACTGATGACTGGAATGCCTCCACTGACACTCTGCATTCAGGATAATCTTTCTTTTGCCAGACAAGTCACTTGACTAAGGTTTGTTTATACAATTTCAATGTTGCACATTGATTGTAGATTCTCTAGTTCTAAGTTATGGAGTAAGGTGGTTTTCTTTAAAGGGCCACAGAACCTGCTTCTCCTCCTCACTCTTAAGCAGAGTGATGCATCTGAATAGCTGCCCATCACAGGTGCTGCCAGAGAAGAGCAAGCACCAGATCTCTACTGAACTAGCAGCATTTTTACACTATTCTTCCCCATCTTTAAAACATCCCCAAAAAACACAAACAAAACAAAAAGCCCTCTTGTCCTCTACATTTTTTTTCCACTAGCTGGGATTTCCTGAAGATCCACTGACTAATTCGGTCTGTCCAACCCTGGCAGACTTTTCTATGCAGGGTATGAACTAGTTTGCCTACTGATAAAGCAAGCTTGAGCTTCCAGGAATTCAGTAACACGAGGCTCTTCCAAACAGAATTTTCACTGATGGGTGCTAAAGGGTAACCGGGAAAGGAATTAGAAGGAAATTCAGATGAACAAAGGTCCATTAAGAAAATTCACACAAATACGTGCTAAATCACCATAGCAACAGGACTATATGAATGTATTATTTTCTTATGAAACTTTATTGGATTTCTACATTACCCAGGAGGACTGAGTGAAGTGTTGGAGATGTTTCCAATACTGCTGAACAGGACTTTAAAGATAAGTATACTTCTGTCAGCAGTAGTCAGCACAAATTTTAAGGGCTGTATCATAAACAAACATTTCTTTCTGATCCTGGTAAATTAGTTTGGATTGAGAACTGCTTTGCTGCGTTCTCACTGTGGCATAACTAAGAAAAAATATGAAAGGAAGTGTCTTGTCCTTCTTACTTGTATGATAACAAATACAGCTGTCTACTTGCTCGACCTGCTGGCCACACTCCTCCCAATTATGACCAGATGCCATTTGCCTTAGTTCCAATGAGCGTGCAATGCTGGCCTGTATTCAGTTCCCTGTCCACTCTCACATTCATACTGCGGTCGCTGCAACTTCTGTGATGATATTTGACATCGGTTCTTCTGTTTGCCTCTGTGTAAGTCAAGTAAAGCATTACTCCTGGTAAGCCTCTCCACCATTTGCATTAGGACACCTTCACAAGCACAGTCTTCAAGTTCTTCGATTGCTTCCATGAGGCTATGTAGCCATCCTTGCAGATGGACTGATGGCTGAAACCTCCCATGATAAGAGGTCTGCATGCAGGAGACTCCTGTTAGTTACCTATAGAAAGCATCATCTATTATCTTCTCAGTCAGGCAGTCTGTAACAGATACCGAAACATTACCCCTGAACTTCCTCCCTCCTCTGATCTCAACAGGCCAGTCTCCCATTTCAGGCTGGAGGTCTGTGCAGTCAAGGAGCTCCTTATGATACATGACTTCCTCTCTTCTTTCTAAACAGCCGGTGCACATCCACGACTGCATTCCAGCCATGTACGCTAATCCAAGTCTCTGCGATTCCAGTCAAGTCACAGCCCTGTGACTACACAAGGGGAGAAACAAGACCTGCAACTCACACTTGGTGCATCAGTGCGCAGTCACTGGAGGACAGCCTTTGAACGTTCTCCCTTCTGAGCAGGCATGTGAAAGATCTCTTTGTAGCCTTCTTCCTCCTGTTTCTCTTCCGTTTGTAGCTCCTCCTTTCCTTCTGGGCTTTGGTCTCCATCCTCTGACAAACTTACGGTAAAGGCCTCCTCACCAGGCTGGCAAGCCTAATGGCTAACAATTTTTCCCCTCTGAGTAAGATGAATTACATCAAAATCGTCCTTTTCTCCCCTCCAAACAAAGCAAGACGAACAAAGCTAAATGCTTGCTGGAGAAACCAGCTGTGCAGCCAGGCGCTGGATTCCTGACTGCATCTGCTCTCTCCAGATCCTTCCCCTTGGTCAGAAGGGCTGAGGACACCATTCAGTGCTGTGTGCCACTCATCCCTGCCTCAGAGCAAATGACCACCAACTCCTAAACTCTAAGGCATCAAAGCCGATACAGAAAATGGGCTGCATTTGTTAAGTGTGCACGCAACAGCTGCTGCTTTTCTTCCCCCCATTCCCCAGTTCTACTAATCCACATGCACTTCACTACTGCTAACCATACTGAGCAGTACGGCCCATAAAGTACACCTCAGTTAGACCTTCATGACTCTGCTTGAAAGACAGACACTGGACATGTGGATTCAGATGCTTCTTATTTAAAACAAACAAACAAAACAAAACAAACAAACAAAAAACCCCACCACTTTCATTTTTTTAAATGAAACCTAGTTTTATGCCCTTGCCAATAAGGCATAATGATGACCCACTGCCATCAGCAATCAGTTACAGCATTTCACTACCCTAGTTTTGTATGCTTCAAGCGTCTATTTACACAGTTCGTATAATTGTAGTCTGAGAGGACACGCATCACAGATTATATATCATTGCCCTGACATAACGCTTCCTTCCTCCTGTGACTTAAATAAGACTTCTCATTACCTGCAAGAAGAGATACAGACCACTCTCTACAGCAAAGAGACTGCAAAGTCTCCCCACTTCCCTCTAAAAATAGAGATTCTAGGCCTATTTGAACTGATAGACAGGCTGGATCGATGGGCTGAGACCAACAGCATGAGGTTCAACAAGAACAAGTGCCAGGTCCTGCACTTCAGGCACGAAAACCCCATGCAGTGTTACAGGCTGAGGGAAGAGCAGTTAGACAGCGGCCAAGAGGAAAAAGACCTAGGGTTGCTGGTTGACAGCTGACTGAACATGAGCCAGCAGTGTGCCCAGGTGACCAAGAAGGCCAACAGCATCCTGGCTTGTATCAGAAACAGTGTGGCCACCAGGACTAAGGGCAGTGATTGTCCCCCTGCACTGGTGAGGCCACACCTCGAATACTGTGCTCAGTTTTGGGCCCCTCACTACAAGGAAGACCTTGAGGTGCTGCAGCAAGTCCAGAGAAGGGCAACGAAGGTGGTGAGGGGTCTGGAGCACAAGTCTGATGGGGAGCAGCTGAGGGAGCTGGGGGGGTTTAGCCTGGAGGAGGCTGAGGGGAGACCTGATCGCTCTCTACAACGACCTGAAAGGAGGCTGTAGCGAGGTGGGGTCGGCCTCTTCTCCCAGGCAACTCGTGACAGGACAAGAGGGCATAGTCTGAAACTGCACCAGGGGAAGTTCAGGCTAAAAATGAGGAGGCATTTCTTCAGAGAAAGGGTCGTTAGGCATTAGAATGGGCTGTCCAGGGAGGTGGTGGAGTCACCATCCCTGGAGGCGTTTAAGAAAAGACTGGATGTGGCACTTAGTGCCATGGTCTAGCTGACAGGGCAAAGGTTGGACTCAATCCCAGAGGTCTCTTCCAATCAATTCTGTGAACCCATTCCCATTCTACTAAAGCATCCCTTGGAAAGGAGTCCCCGTACCCACTAACACTGAACAGCCTACCTTTACAGTTGGAAAGCCCTGCTGTGTCCGGTCTTTCACTGAGCCTCGGCTGCCTTCAGTCAGGTAACGAGCCCTGTGCTGGGTCTCTGGCTGTACCACTATCTTCAGCTCCTTCCCCTCGCTCTTAGTCGGGTACTGACCACACAACATTGGGGTCTTCTTCCCTCCAGGTCCCTTCTGGTTCTCTGATGTTCTGGGAAGTCAAAGCAGACCATTAAAAAGATGTTATAAGCAGCTCCCCAACAAAAACAAACTAGATCACAGAAAAGCTAAAAAGATAAAGAGTGTATATTAACGGATAGCAGATTTATAGTGGAGAGCAAACTCTGGAATTCTCTTTCTGACAGAGAAGGAGACCTGCAGGATGAAGAGGAATGGTGCTTCCCTGCCTCCTCCATCCAGTGCAAATAGGAACTGCTTTCCAGAGAGTAAACATAAAGGAAGGGAAAAGCAATTAGCATTACACCATGTTAACAAACAGAAGGCGGCCCATAACCTGCTTTTTCATAGTATATGATATAGCCTGCTATCATCTGAATGAGCTGTTTTGCTTCTGTAACAAATATACATATGTACACACACACACTGAATGGATTTAAGGTTAAATGGTACTTCTTTAAATAGGAAAACAGCCTCATGCCTGTCTCCACCTGAACTTGCATATCCATGCAAACTCAAATACTAATTTATGTCAAAACTGATAAATTTACATTAAAACCAAATCAGTTATTGTAAAAAGCTCTGAGATAATTGCACCAATTTTAAATCTGCAGTGTATGCAAAAAGACTGTTTCTTTCCAGGTCCGTACCTTAAGATGTACTACATCTTGTGTTCAGTTCCATAATTAAAACCTGAATGAAGAAGCCCTCCAAAGCAGAACATCATGTGATTGATTTTGTGTTCACTTTAAAGCACAACAGAAAGTAACTCTTGATCTTACACAGAGCAAGTTTGTATAATGAACCTGAACTGAAGTCTAATAAACTCATTTAACACTAGCAAATGTATACATGCCATGGCAAACAGTACAGGCAGAAAAAGGGCTCAATTAATTTATGCAAATATAAGATTCTTTTTTACTACCAAAAAGTAGTTTCTAACGACTCTGAAGAAAGCAGTTTCAAACAACAGGAGTGAATTCTTAAAAAAACAAATCCTTTTTCAATGTGCAACATACGGAAGCAATTTATCCAGGACTTTTTTCCTCTCCGGGAGAAGGGCAAAAGAAATGCTTTTTCTTCAAAATGGTTTACGGCGGGCCTTGCCACTGCAGGAGTCGTTCACTGACCTGAAGGCTGGGGTAACCCGTAGTGCTCTCTTCCCAACTGCCAGAGGATTTATACTAACCAACATTATCAGCACCTTTCCTAAAGATCCTACTGTGCAACGACTAGCACAAGGCCCCGCAGTCCGCAAATACTTCCAAGTCATTCCCCAGCCCCTGCCCAGCCCTCTTCCTACAGAAGTGCCTTCTCCTGCCCCCTGACTCCAGCACATCTCATACCCCTGAAAGTCCTATTTGTCACGCTCTTGTTTCTACTAAGCCTTCCAACAGCTTTTAATACGTGTAACTAAGAGTTAAAAGGGACGGCTGAGCTGTTACAAGGTCTGTGCTTTGTATGAAATTCATTCACGCTTTTCTGCTGGCGAAGGGTAACCGCTCCACCGCAACGGCCCAGCGAGCTCCCGCTCACCCAGCTGAGCCCGGGACGGAGGCCCAGCGCCCGGCCCTCAGCACCCCGGGTCACCTCGCACGCTTCTCTTCAACCAACAGCCGAGAGGCAGGATCGAGACAAAAAACATCATTAAAAACAATCCTGCAGGAGTACCATCCTTCTGCCGAGGAGTCCTGATTACTCTGCCACGGCCCAGTCAAACGAGCTGTTTAAAAAAATAAATACGCTACGCAAAAACGTACCTTCTTTTAGGAAAATAAAAGGGTCAAAATTCTTCTTCAATGTAGCATATAGAAAACCTGCCATACACTAAGTAAACCGTAATTAACACCACTATGCTCTTCACTTCTGTACAAGTCAAGTAAAAATGCTAATCAGACTCAAGCTCGTTAGATAATCACTTTCTCTATTCTTCCTGTCAGGACATTACTCCAATGGACCAGTAATTAAAAGGAATACATTTACAAACTTTCAGCGAGTATCTTCTCTTTTTCTCACTCAGAACTTTAAATCGCACAGCTATAATCTCGTAGCTGCCCACGGGGAAGGCAGGAGGAATGCTGGGCAACCTCGGCCACGGCAAACGCCATCGTGTTATTCCGAAGGCTGGGCCC
>NW_009593930.1:39828-41513 GCF_000690535.1 Cariama cristata | reverse complement strand
CGCCCGCTGCCCCTCGGCTCGGCAGGCTGGGCGCTGGGACGGGACGGGAGAAGGACGGGAGAAGACATCCCACGGACTGCTCCCTCTGACCTTGTCACACTTGGAAGTTCCAGCTCCGTAAATTAATACAGGAATTATTGAATTGAAGGGAAGCATTAGAGAGGTAGCCATTAAAACGAAATTCACTTTTATCTCTCAAAACACAGGGTTTTAGCACTGTGACGTTAACACTTTGGTGTCTCCAACACAATTCTCTTTTCCTGAGGGTACTTTACTCTTAAAACTCAAGTTACCTTAATTGTCACCATACTACTATTTTATACACTGTAGTGTTTATGCAAAGAGACGCTGCCTAACAATTATTTTGAAAGTCTTCTCTCTAGAAACCTAAAGTAATCATTACTTTCAGCCAGATGAGCTGACCTTGTCAGGGACTGTGAAGCCTTCACCAGAACTTCAGTGGCCTTTCTTCTCAAGTTACGAGGATGTATCATTTACACATCCTTCTAATTTAGTTTATTTATCATACTAATATTCATGCACGTACAAATAGCAAAACACTTCACACACACACATTTATTTATTAGCTTAATTGCTACCAGACAATGTCTGGTCAAAGCTAGCACTTCTTTTCTAAAAAAGAAACGTAAGTGGCAAAACCCACGATCCTATTCAAACAGATTTCCTGAGTTAAGGTTTGCTGGTCCTGCACCGGCACCAGGGCTGTTCCCAGCGAAGACCTGAAAGTGGAAGCGAGACCAAGCATGTCGGAAATCCAGGACTCTTTGCCCTAAATCACCATCAATTCGTCCATTTCTAAAAAGGCTTTCACAAATTCCAACAGTTTCCACAGGAATACATTCTTTCTCTTTCTAGCTTCTAAAGACAACTGACTAGAAGTCTCTTTTGAGGAAAACGCTACGTCCACTTCACAAACTAGCAAGGGTGCTTTCCTTGCTCTTTTCTTAAAGCCAAAAGTAAATGAACTCCCTTGGCTGAACTCCATCAGGCTGGAAAGTTTAAAAAAAAGTCACTCCTGTGACCTAGATTTGTAATGCTAAATCGCCATACTGCAACTGCAAAATGAAGTTTTCTACTGTCTCGGCCATTCCTTACCCCAGAGCTTTTACTTAAAAGGACAGTTCTGTCACAGAAGAGTTTTGCGGCAATTCAGTCTAGCTTGTGTACGACACATCAGGAAAAAATAACCTATGCTTATCTACCCCTGCGTTCAGAGTATCGCTGACAGTACCAATGAATGTTTCACTGGTTAGCCCCTAATATTTTAGGGAATGTTATAGTCTTGCCATGTTTTAGACTGAGACCATACATACTGTTCCAGAGTTTACTAAATCTCCCCTTTCTGCCCAGAGATCACATTTACAGTCACACGGTTCTTGCCTTTCGATAAAGTTTCTTCCCTTTGCAAGGGAGAGCCTGACCTCCTTTGTGCTGGTGGAGGCAGTTTCCTACTTCCAAGCAGCTGCTTTACATATGCTAATTCGCTTCTTCAGGTCTACCATGCACTAATGGTTTGCTTTGTTTTCAGTTTCAGCTGGTGAAAACGAGAGAAGCTGGACAACTGCAGTCAGGCTTAGAGCAGTTGTTGGAAGGAGGCACCCGAAGACCCCGAGGAGGTGGGCGCAGGCGGCAGAGCCAACGCTCCGGGTACCAGCCAGCTCCGC
>NW_009593930.1:30072-39710 GCF_000690535.1 Cariama cristata | reverse complement strand
CTCCAGGCTCTTGCCCTTTGGAACATGAGAAGTTCATCATCTTTCCCATCAGTCGAATCTTAATATTCACCATTACTGTGATGAACATTAGAACGTACTGCAAGCACATACATAAAAGTAAAAACAAACAAAATACACTTCCCCCCACCCCCAAAAAGAGCCAAAATAAAAAAGCCAAATCTATCCACTTGATCATCTCAGAAGTACTAAAGAAGCCACAAGTTAAAAAATAAAATAAAGTATCAACACACTACTGTAAACTGATGGACTTTTTCCTCTTTAAGCAACTACTGAAATGCATTTAGTGAACAGTGTGAAGTGGGAGAGATGAGAGACCACCACCCAGGCGTGCCCACGCACAGACACACGCATGCACACAACCCAGAAGCACAGAGAGAAACAGGATTAGAGATTTATTTCTGAAAAAATCAAATACAGAAGTGAATTCACAAGAAAAAACAAACTCTGGTTCACCATATCATCTTAACATTTCATAAAAAAGTAAAGCACATGTTAATTTAAGTGATGAGACATCCTAACAAGCCATTAACTTCTACTCCCATCACTCTATTTGATAAATAAAGAGACAAACAGAAGCAGGTGAAGTGTACAGACTGAAATCCTCACATAAAATCCTGCAAAAAACATTAAGATTTACAGTGTGTCCAGCCCACTTCTGCCCTCCTTTTTAAATATGTTTTCATTGCCATTTTACAAATGGAATTGTGCAATCTTTGAGGAATTTCACTGAAACAAGAATACAGATGAGCTCATCAGTGCTGCGTCCAATTGTTGCAGGACAGTTTAGCTTTATCTTCCAAATAAAGATTAAGAAGTCTAACGAGAACTTCTCATGGGCTAGGACGCAAAAGGGAATGGGAGAGAAGGGAAGGGATTTATGTGAGAACCTGAGCAGGACACTTGACGGGGCACGGGGGGAGTTTTATTAGTTTGGTTTTACATATGGTGATAGAACTTTTTTTAAAAAAAAAAAAAAAAAAGCAGATACCAACCCATTTCCTGCTTTTGAGTTGCCTTTGCTGTCCGTGCTGAGCTGAGAAAGGACATAGTGAGGCGCTTTGGCACTGTCGGCATCAAATATATCCATGTTGGACTCTTCACAATCTCGACGTTTGATCCCTGGCCTCTGCTTTGGATTTCGTTTGCGCGATTTACGTGGCACCTCAGTGTTATCATTGTAGGAACTGGTGCTCATGTTACTGAAGTTGGAGGGTGAATCCTCCATCCACATACTGCAGCTCTGTTCTGACTCCAATCCACACCCCTCATCCTGGCAGGACATCCGACTGTTGTCCAGCAAGTCCTCAGGTGGTGGCGAGATGTACAGGACTGTGTGTCTCTTCGGCGTCGACTGCTGCTGCTGGGCTGCGTTACTGGTTAACTGCTTTTCACTTACCCCTCGGGTACTTACCCCCACGGCTGAGGAGCAGCTCTCCACTTGCATAGCCTTGCTGTCGGTGACTGAGGTAGAGTAAATGGTAGGGCTGGAAGAGGTGGTAAAGGAGCTGCAAGCACCGCCCATGGAGGAAGAGGAAGGAGCTGAAGAAGCATCTGTGGTGTATAATTTAGAAGTAAATACAAGATACATGGTTCTGTGTGTGCTGGCTATAGCAGTCCCATTGAAATCAACTGATTTAGGAACAGATTTCTTTTCCCCGACAAATATTTGGAATTTGGCAAGTTTTAGAATGTAACTGCTTAAAGCAATACAGCCTAACCGATACAGTACTTTGGAAATGTCCAAATTAGACTTAGTATGATCCACTGTAATCGACTCTTTTAAATCTTAACATTAAGTCATAAAAATGGCTGCAAGTAAACAGAGTTTTCATTGCCTCAGCTGGACTGATCATTTGTGTAGAAGCCATTTCATCTAAAATAATGGAAGCCCCAATGCAAAAGGCTTATAATCCACATTCAATGCCAATTAAACCATTTATTGTTGGAAATTTTTATTTTTGAAAAAGTCGGGACTGTGCTTAGCCACAAAATATTAAAATAAGTTTCTAACCTATGAAGCAGAGAACTACAGGTCATTTTTAATGCAGACACTCCCTGCTTCAGAGGCAAATCCTGGAATAAAAATATGAGAAAATAAATGAGAAAAAGAGCTGCTGATTATTCCATCATAAATGAGAAATAAAATATAAAATCAACTGAGTTGGTAGGCAAAATGGAACTGGTATCAGTCACTATGACATAGCTGTTTATTTTGAAGGTTCAAAACAGGGATGAAATATCTGTATTGGTGAGGTGCTGATACAAGACGACATGACATTTCTGTAATTTGACTGCTTCGGTCACTGAGACTGGTTTCTCTCAGACTTTATTAGCCAAGTCCCTTACGCATACAGAGAGAGCTTGGGACAGACCTCTGAAACATCCGTATGAAGCAGGGTATTTTAAACAATGCAACTGTGACTTCTCCAGAGGTGTCACAGATCAATCTGTTTTAGAAACATGAAAGGACAGCTAAATGGTTAAATCAAAACCCTGAATATTTCTGGAGAACAACATAATCATTTCCACTGAAGAATTTTAATGGACAAATGAGCCGAAAACATAGGCTAAAACATTTCAGAGGAAGCAGTACGGACAAACATAGGTTGGCCGTTTTTTGTGTTGTGGGTTTTTTTTGTTTTTGTTGTTTTTTGTTTTTGTTTTTGTTTTGTTTTTTGTTTTTTTAATTCAGCTGTAGTTCACAGAGGAATAACCGAGTTTTATATTCGGATTTAAGCTAAGAGAGAGATGCTATTTTTGGTATTCCTGCACTGCTGACCACACCTTCTTATACAATAAACCAGAACCACAGAAATAATCCAATTTTGGAAACAAATTGTACATAATATATGTACGTAATTATACAATATGTTTGTTCAGCTAGTTACTGGTGTCGTAGAAGTGATACCTATAATTAGAAGGAACATGATGTTTTCCTTTTCATTGTTTGGGATTTTTTTTTTTTTAAATCCAAAGTATTACATTAATCTCTCAAGTCTAAAAGGTTTAGAGACAGTTGAACTATTTTATCTGGTTTAAGCCATTTAAAAGTAACAGAACAAAGTATGTTCAGCCATGATATATATATATAACTAACAGCAAAACTTAGCAAATCTTCCTATAAACTGTGATTACCGGGGGGTATCAATGACTGATGATAAAGAATTTTTGAACTGTTACAGTTTCTTACAGCTTTTTGTGCTAAATTAATTTAAAAGTAAACTTATGCTACTTCAGATTGTAAAATTTAGTGGTCATTACAGTTTATCGATAAACTATTCTGCTTTTATCTTCATAGGGAATTCCCCTCCCCAAACCTCCCAGTGAACCAGGAGCAGATGAATGATACCAGTTCCATTTTCCAGTTTGTTCTTTGGCAAATACAGTGGCTGAAATTGGAGAATTCAGTCACTTTGAACTGCATTCCAATTTAAAGGCAAATTTATCCTTTCTATATCATGCATTAATGCAATGCTTTTTTCAAAAACATTTATAGGATTGGCAAGAACTATTAAATCTAGATATTAATTTCAGTGACAATATTTAGGAGCTGATTTGCAGCCACTTTGAGTTGAGAAAGATTGTTGCTATTTGGCATGTTTACTTTCTTTTGTTAAAACAAAATTAGTTTCCATTCATCATTTAGACACTCAAACACAAAGAAATAGAAATATGCAGCATGCATACAGCATATACGCTGCAGGCAAGTGTTTGCAAACGGAACACATGGAGCAGACAGCAGTAATGCTGCAGAACTGGACTCCTGAACAGCAATATTTCCCCCATTTAAAATTAATTCTTTTAAGGGATGAAACTGAGTACCATGCACAGAACAACGCAGTGTATGCACATCTCGTGTTTGCCTGTGCATGACAAAGACTTTGACAAATAAATCATTACGTACATTGAACCAAGTAGCAGAGCTCTAGAATTGGAAGACTTTTCCTCCAATAGATTCATATCAGAGATTTATCTTTTTGCAGCAAGTTCTGGGAATGTTTTAGAAAGATCTTTTAAAAGACCTGTAAGAAAAACTTAAAGTGACAATCCACACGCAGGTCTGCATGGGCACAGGTATGCCAAACACCGATCAGACCCTGCTTGTCAAGTGGTTCAATGCGTATCCTGTCCAGAAATGCAACAATTGTACTTTTCCCCTCACTTTCCTAGGAAAAAAAATAAATGACTAAACAAAGTACTTTTCAGCATAAAGCTAAAAGAGCCAGTAATGGTATCATTATTTTAGGGTGCAGCATTTTGCAATATTTAAGTTGCTATCATCATTGCTATCCAAACCAATTTCTCCTCCAGTTTTTTTTTTCTTCCTAGAAGTTAAAAAGCATGTACGTGTACGAGTATGTGTATATGTTTTTTCTTTATATATTTAAAAAGGAAATAAATACTGTCCATTATAAATTGATTAAACTCTCCTCTATTTACCAGAGACACCTCTGTGTAACAATAAGATTATCGAAAGAATACCAAGCTAAACAGTAATGGCGAGAAAATCTCTCTCTTTAGCCATATATATATATGTTCTCAAATGAATGCCATTACCATCCATAAACATGCAAGTATTTAAAGCATGTACAGGCCAGCATCTTCCCTGTTATAATAGTTAAAAATATGCAAGAAAGTATAACAAATCTTACAGCCAATGAAATAAACTGGCTGTATCAGAACAATCAAATACACAAGTTTAAAATCTTTGGGGGGGATAAATTAGTTAATTGCTTTAGTAACATTTTAAGTTATGCAAACACTGCGAAACATAGTGAAATTTATGTTTTCTCACAGAGTCTGCAGGCCTTTAGCCAACTCATCTTCCTTTGAACTAATAAATAAATAAATGGGGTCAAGCAAATAAGAATTCAGTTACCGTGAGGAATAAACCACTGTATGTTTTAGATGGCTCCCTTTTTGTTTTATGAATTTATTCTAAAGCCAGTGACAACACATGCGTATCTGATACCCAAAGGAGATATCTTGGTTGAATATGCTGCATTTTGAAATTAAAAAAAGTCCCTTCTGAAGTTTTCAGTAATCCAAACTTGACTGGTATTGCTTTAAAAGGCGAGAGCACTCTGCATTTCCTGGTTTTGAGGAATGAAGCCCTCCCCAACATGCGGATCATAACCAAAGTATAGCCAGCGGCCATCAGTGTGCGGGGTGTACCTGCTCGCTGCTCTGTCAAGTGAGAGTGAAGACATACACACGCCTTCCCCAGGTTAAGCATCTCTTTTATTTGAGGTTACTTCCTTTAGACACATGTTAACGGGAATTGTTACAGGTGGCTCTTTCATTTGCAATTTAACAGTGCTTGCAAAGACAAATATATAGTTTAAATGAGTATGTACATTTTGAAATGTAAGACTGAATATATTTTAACACAGCCTCAAAATAAAAACTGCTTTCAGAGCAACAACACTGAATAGAAGCCAAGTGCATGTTATGGCAAGTATGCAGCCACAGTATTATAAATGAAACGTGCACCAGCATCACAAGGTGGGGTTTTTTCCTTTTTCTTAATTAAAAAATGAGAGAGAAAAGAAAACTACTTCCATACTAAAGCAACTTTGATCACTGTTGAAACTAAACCTCCTGAATCTATTCATTGCTGTCACTGTAACATATAAGGTAGCTGAAATAAGTAATTCAGAATTTGTTGCCTGTCCTACAAGCTTTTTTTCTCCAAGAGAGGCTGAACAAGATCAAACAGTCTGCATAAGGAAGTCCTGGTTTCATTTTGGACATCATCATTAACACGTCAATAATAAGCAATTCTGTAATGCGTCAATGAAAGACAGAAAATAACCAAGAACTAACAAAGTGGTTAGTGCTGGAGTTCAGAATGTAAATAAAGATAACCAATTACTCCGCACTACTCCTAGGAAGACCAAATTTCAAAGAAATTCCAGTTGTTCATGATACCAGTCATTCATGCATTTGCTTCCCAGTAAGTCTAAAAAGGTGCCTACCGCTCCCAAACATTTACCTCACTTTCAGGCAGTGAACAGAATTACATTCACAACCAAGAGACTGAAAAATTCAGGTTCTTTCTGAAAACAAAAAGCAGCCAAAAAGCAGGCAGCGGAAGAAGGGATGCAACACGCATGTGGCACAAATGCATGCTGCAAAAAGTCACAAGCTAATATAATATCAGAGACTAAGGGAACACATAGCAAAGAGCATCCCCGTGAGCAAATCAGTGCAGTCTTTTTCTTTTCAAAAACATAAAACATTGTACAAAGAAAATTTATTACCTCCTGAGTTAGCAACTAAGGCAATGACATATATTTCTATATCCTACTATCTTGTGAAGTCAAACAAGGCATTCAGCCTCTAAAAAAAGGTCTGAAAGGCAGGAGAAAGAAAAAAGATAAATCACTACTTGGCATTGAGGGAGTCTTGTCTTTAGATAACACTTACGTGGAGCCAATCAGGAAATCCTTGCTCATTCTTTCCCAAGAGATCCTTAAATATAACAAGGATTACCAAGTCCCCAAAAAGAAACAAATAGCATCCTGACGATTTCTTTTTTTTTTTTTTTTAAATTGCAGCTGGAGCGCAAAGCAAGTTATTTCCCAGACTGGAAAGCTTAAGATTGCACACACTAATAAACTGGAGATATTTATGGTTTTACAAGTTTTTCAGCCACCTGTGCATGAACAGCCAGGACTAGCAAAAAACCCATTAAAGAACTCGTCTTTTTCTCAGGGCCTAGCCTGCATCCCATGCGATCCCCTATGCGATGTTCAGAAAACAAGCGTCAAAAACGAAAACTAACCACACAGGGTGAGGTTTAGGCGGTGTATAAGCTTAATATATGAAGTATACTCGTTTATTAAATTTGTTAATTTATCTAACATGTCATGTTCTCGATAAGACTTTTATATGGTAATTGGTTTATTTGAATCACAGAACACAGGAGAACAATTTTAGAACAAAACCAAAAGGATACTATGTGCAAAATTTCCACCATCAACCTTTATGCTGCCAAAGGTTTTAACAGGTAAAAACCAGAACTTACAAAGTGGCTGCAAACCTGCTTTCAACACCTTACATGCCAAACTTGGGTTTCTACTTTTCTTCTTCTTGTATTACTGATGTAATGTCAAAAACTTTTCCAAAAAGTTTAGTTTCAAATCAGTATCAATCCACTATTTAGAAATAAAATTTTTAAAAAAAGGAAAGAAAGAAAAGACTTATGAAGAAGTCTGAAAACAAGACCGACCTATACCCTGGGTGAGATTGGATGGGTTAAGTGTCTCTTGCACTATTTGTCTTCACTATTGACAGACACTGTCACACAACCCACCACTCGATGCCTGTCTCTGAATGGCGAAGCTAGAATGCAAGTTAAGTGTATTAATAGAGAAAAAAACTAGCATCCCAGCAAATATAATAAAGCAATCCAATTCACCAGTTATTAAAAACACTCAGATTCAAGACAGGTAGGTTAATTTAATTTACATTAAGCCCAACAGTGTAAATTCCCCTTACATTCACATGCTGAACCAAGCAGTGTATTATACTTTGGGTAAATACATCAATCAATCTGGTTTTGTTATAAATGACATTCGTTATTAAATTAAGACTCAAGTTTAGGTATCTAAGTAGAACTTTTGTTAGTGGCTCACACACCCCAATTCCATGGATCTTAGATCCTTCCCCACTCGGAGCAATAACCGGCTGCATCCAAGCAAGTCTGAACTCTAGGACCCTCAGCTGCTCTCTTCAAGCTCTACCTGTCACCTCCTCAGATCCCTCCACGGCCCGCTACCCTAAAAGAGTGACTGTACGATGACGTCAGGACTGATGGATCTGACAAAACACACTGCAATTTAAGAGACAGACTCTTCTGTTCTTTAGAGACACGGTTGTTGTTTTTCTACGAAATTACAAACTCCTCTTGGCCTTCATGAAGTCTTCGATGGTGTTACTGCAAGGAGGTGCCCAAACAACAGGACAGTAAGACTGTGCTCTTTTTGCCCTTCGCTGGCTTGTTTTTCCATTATTCATTAAGGAACAGGGAATTCTCTTGTCGCTCAGTAATTCTCAAGCCTTTTTGATGTAAGAATAGGAGCCACTTAATGCAAGAATTTGCCATAACAAAAAAAAATAATCTCTCAGAACGATAAAACAGCTTGTGTTTGATTGAGCAGTTCTGGAAAACTGGGTTTACTGATTATGTGAGATTCAGGAAGACTGAAAATAAACTTAGTTTAGAAAAAATGAAATTATGTAGAGTACATCGATATAATCCTTTATATCCTAATGCCATCAGCTGCCCCATCGATCTCCCGGGCACACGCTCTTGCCAGGAGTAATACTTAAACTTGTTCACATGTACGTCAGTGCCAACAAGCCAGAGCGGCCGGGACACTGTACTAACATACAGCACCAGGACGATGCATTTTTAAAGAGCATTAGGATCTGCTTTAAGTTAATTCTCTAAGAAAGAAGTATTTGACACATGACTGAAGCAAGCCCACTGCAGAGAGAAATCCCTGGAAGACATCCTCCTAGGAAATTACAGGAAGGCATTTCCAACTGGGAGGGTGGTGGGAAGAGGAAGGGAAAAGCCTACAAAGAAATGGAAGTTTTTACAGGCACTGGAGACCAACTACAAAGAAGAATCTTTTTTTCTGCTAATTTGTTTACAACATGTAATTATAAGCCCAGGATAATAGAATCCGTAGCAGCACTGATATCACCTTTGAAATCTTGGGTAATTACTTCTGTATCAACAGGAAAAACTGACTAAAGACACCAGGAAGGATGATAAATTGACAAAATATTTTCATTAAAAATAAAAATTAAGAAGCCTGACTCTAGCTACTCGGAAAACAAAACAAAACCCCACATCTCCATGTTGAGGCTTTATTAGAATCTTTAGCTTGAGAATGATGAAAACGCCTTATCCTGGCAGTGGAAAACATGGCCCACACCACTGAGCACCTGGCCTCTACCCCACCCCAGGAACGATGCAAGTTTTTTTACCCATTTCTCTACAGTAACAATTGAGAAGCAAAGCCTTATTTTCGTAATTAAAATGACCAAAAATGCTTGTGGCAAGTATCTCAATAACAACTCTGATCAAAAAAGCCAATTACGCCTCTTTGGGACAAGTAGTTCGTCTCTTTAATTAAAAAGGAGCACAAAATTGACATGTCCACAAAAAGGTAAAGCTTCCTCATCTACCAAGTATTTTCCTAGGATACAATCACAGATGTTTGGGAGTCAAAAGAATCCAATACATCACAGATTAATCGTATCCAAACATGAAGAATGCAAAAAGAGATCAGTAAATACATTTCGGTAGGATAAAACCTGTTCTCCTTTAGTTACAGCAAGAACACCGGTCTATGGAGAACTCAGTTGGAGATAAGAACTGGACACTGTCAGAATGGAAACGATGCAGGAAATACTGTCCTGGGGAGCAATACAAAAAATATGGAAAGATACATATTCGCCTCTGTGGAAAATGGAGAGCAGCTTAAGAGATCATCAACAAGCTGAAGAAGCTAATTCCAAGATCTGCTACGGAAAGAATGAGCAGATGATAAGCAGAGAAGTAAGTTTCTGTAACAGTTTCCTTCACTGGGGTTCAGAAG
>NW_009593930.1:0-30041 GCF_000690535.1 Cariama cristata | reverse complement strand
CCTGTTACTGGAGACAAAAGATGAAAATGCAACAGTTGTTTAAAGTACATGGTCAGAAATACTCCTGAATCATCCCCAAAAGACAAGAATAAGGTGTTGACCTACCAACTAGAAAGCCACCTTTGATAAAGGTCTTAAATTAGCAGTGAGAATTTTAAGTACTTGAAGCACTTGTTCAATGCGTCTTGATAAACACGAAAAAATTGTTCGACCTTGAAGAACCAACTGAAAAGAATCAAGCATCCCTCCTTGCAACTGGAGCTTAAAAATATTGCGTAGAAGGCATTATTAAAGCTTCAGGCACATCTATTTCATACCAGAAATCTTCAGGCACAGCTTACAACGACATTTCTCAGCATGACACCCTCATGCATTTCAAGAGTCTGGAAGATGATTCATATTTAATGTTGTTTATGGTACCACACCAGGCAAAACTCTCCTTTTCCTGTCCCCTGAACAAAGACACTTGTAATTCAAATAGCGAGCACAGAGAACAGTTTCTAGCAGTAGAGTCAGATCCTTTCCCTCCCTTCTGCTTTCCAGAAGAATAACAGAATTAGAAGCTTGAGATAGCAGCTTAGGTTGTGAACATCACAGCTCAAAATCCTAGAGTTCTATTAAATTATACTTGCCTGTTTGATATTCAGAGAGTGGGTAATACCTCTTTTGTCTGGATTAATGAATACGAGATACACATTTATTAACAAATTAATGAAAATCCAATCAGCAACATTCCATTTTAATAAAACTGTTCAGTAAATCACAAAACAAATTTCCAAATGGAAGAACTAAAAGTCTGCCCCTGCAAGGTCATAGCTGCTAAAACCAGCCCATCCTGCTCCTTCAAAAAAAACAGAGAAGTTAACTGCAGCAATACATATTTCTTACCGATAATGTGATTTATATGGAACAAAACCCCACAGCAAAGTGACTGACAGAAAAGCCTCAAGTAAGGTGAGTTTCAGCCAGATACCACCTTACTCTGTGTTTTGGGAAGCGGAGAATAAACTGTGTACGCTATTACAGGAGTAGTAAAAAGCTCTCACCACTTCGGATCATTCCCTGTAACGTAATCCTCTCATTATCGAGAGTAATCATCTCTGCAATTGACTTCGACGTACAGTGCTGCTAGCAGCATTTCAAATTAGCCCTTTCTTTTAAAAACAACAGTAAATGCGATTACCTACAATGCTATGGAGACTGAACTATCATTTCCCAAAAAGTGAGGGTTTAGAGCAGGTAAGAGCTGAAATCAAAAATAAAAAGAGAGACACGCAAAGCAAGGGAAAGATTTCAGATGCAGGAACATAAGGCTGCCAAACTCCTGTTTTCTCCTCGCTCTATCATCTGCACAGCGTCAGCTCCTTGAAAATGTGCTCACAGCCTGCTATTAAGGACTCGATACATGCAAATGAATGGTCAATCTTGGGCTTTCAAAATATAAATGTAAAATATATATTTATGTTTTCCTGTATAAGCACACAGACGTGCACAAAGCCCAGGCTGATTTTCCTCTTATTTGCCTGTTAGGAAATCAGAGCCCAGCCCAGCCCGACTTCTCGTTACTACACTAGGCAGGGTGACAGGGCTTGAAAATGCAGCAGCAACTTTTCAAAGACACTGCAGCAATCCTAAAACAATAAAACAGTAAAACACAATACACCCTTTTATCTAGAAACATGGTACGGCTACAGCGAGAATGCAGCCAAAACACTTGTGTCCTGTTCTCCTGAGGAAGTGGAGGGATTTGGCTGCAGAAGAAACACACAGCTAACCTCAATGAAAAGCAAAAGTGCTCCTGGGATTCTAGAAGTCAACTGGGAATGCCGGAGAACACTCCTGCTCCAAGGTAGCTGTGCCCTGCGGGTACCAGCACCAAGTTCAGAAATGCCGATTCAAGATGGCTCGGAGGAAAAATCCTAATCAGGCACTACACAGGAATCGGGGGGGGACGACTACAACTATAAACCAATCCACTGCAAAGAGTAAGTTCACCTCTCCTTTTACCCCCACCTACAACTTTTATAGACATTGATGTTCCTTCCTCTGTTCCCAAGAGTTTGTCCCCAGCTTTAAAGAGAAAAAAAAAAAAAGTCTGGCCTCAGACTTCCCAGAAATACCCAATCATCTGTCCACCCTTGGTTCGTAATACATCTTTTTATATATATTACTCGCTCGCTCGCTCGCTTACCTCCCAACACCAGAGGGAGGAGCAGGGACCATTCTTTTCAGCTTTCTGCTCTGCCTCTATAGTTTTGGGACACAGCCTACAGACCTGTTTTGCAGGTAAACATTTATCTAAGATGCATATATTTTCTTTCAAGGATATGGTGGAGGAGTGGAAAAAATCAAAACCAAACAAAACCCCCACTAACGTGTTACACTAAAACTATCTGATACCACTCCTTGGCCAAAATGCTGAGGTTGAGCCTTACTCGATGCCTACGGGAGTTAGGCACCCACGACGTTGCCCTGGGCTGGGGCTCAGCTCTCCGTCCACGTGCATGCAGCACAACTCACTGCTGAATGATCCTGGTCATCACAATGATGTGTTTATAGAAGACGAAGATTCAATTGTTCTTGCCTTCACTGCAGTGGACAGTGACATAGGCAATGAAAACAAAACTAGTCTTTGCTCTGTTTGGGGCTTTTTGTCTGGATGGTTAGGTTTTTTTTAAACACAATTTTTAACAATTTGGAGAACTGTAGCTGCTTGTGCTTAATACTTCTGATCCTGATTTTAACAACACCCAGAAACTTAACCGTCTCGTCAAACACTGACGGTAGGTCTCCAAAGGCACAGTTCAGCAAATCATTTAAACCAGCACAACCTGACAGCCACTGAGCGAAGCTAGCTCCACCTTTTCTGACTGCTCCTCCTTCCCCACGCTACTCCTCTCCTCCCGCCACCAGAAGCGTTTGTGCAGACCCGCAGCGAACCCACCCGGGACAACTCGAACCTGGAGCAGGTCCTTGATCCAACGCGCTCTGCAGCACATGCAGAGCTCTTCTTGCAGCAGCGGTACCAGCTTAAAGTCTTTGTGACACTACGCCATCCTGATGTTGAAAAGTGTTCTGAATTGATGAGCAGGTCTTCTTTCAGTGTTAACAAAAAATCTCAACGCTATTTTTTTGAAGTTTTTTATTCAAGAAAATTGTGCTGCAGTTTAACTCAAACATAGCTAACACATTCTTAGTTTTTTTTAAAAGGAACTGGATTGGCTGTTAGCAGACACTAAATACCTGGAGGCAGCAGACATTTAGTTCCATTCAAGTTTTTAAGTATTTTCTGTTAGAGACAGAATTAATCAGCAGTTCATGTCTATCTGTGGATTTAGAGTGTAACAGCGTTTGTGTGATTTTTTTTTTGTTGTTGTTCACTTGTTTTTAAAGATACACGTTTCTACCAGATTTGGTTGCTGCTATGTCTTTGAACCAAACCAATCATTAAGTATCTTGATTTTAGAAATATATGCCCAAATTATTTTTTGAATAAGTGATATGAAAATATCAAATCCTTTTAATATAAGAAATAAACCCATCAAATTCTTTCAATGACTGAAGTTCCACCGTGCACAGTTAAATCCACAGGTTCTCTGAGAAAAGGTCTGGCAAAACATGAATGGTGAGCAGTGCTGTAAAGTTTCTCTGACAAGTCTACAATCACTTCAGTTTCTCATCAGGATTCCTGTACCACGCAAATCTGGGAAACATTCTCACACAAACATTTAATGCGTATGAACTCATAGAGAGAAAAAGGAATAATGCAGCTATCTGAATCCTCACCTTAAATATATACATTTTTCTCAAGCAACAATTTAAGGCCAATTAGGAAAGTGGAACATGACCTTGTAAGAAATATGGGGATCAAATTATGCAAAAAAGACTTATCTAATGAAGAAAGATGCATCTATCAAGAGCATAATGATCATTTTTTTCCTCATTGCACAGATGTTTACTAATATATACAAGTTACTGACAAGAACTCCAGATGCAAACCAGCACTAAGGCTAACCTCTCAAGTCAGAACTTTGTCCTTAAATCCTCACTTTATGTTTAATGAAGACCAATGACAGAGTCTTTAGACTAAAGGCTAAACCATGACTGGGAGTAAGATAAAGACGAAGATAAAAAGGTCATGCCTCATTTTATATGCTGTCAATTAGAAAAATAACTAATTTAAACTTATCAGTTTATAGAAGTGCCATCCTGAACATATACTATATTTTCATGTATTTGAGACATTGTAATACATTACAATAGGGAGCTATGTGTGAATGGAGTTTAAATGTTAAGCTTCCTCAGGCCTCTTAAAGGAAAACAGGACCTTTCTTCCTCCTTACGGTTCGGTAAAAGCTTCATAGCTCAAAAGGTAGTCTCCCATTCCACTTTTTACCCTAGCTAGAATTTGCTGGTTTACAGTTGGTCAGCACTCTGCCTTAGTTCCAAATCGGTATTTATTACCTCTGAAGACAGAGTGCATTCTAGGAGTTAACAGGCCTGTGCTGCGTAGTAACAGAATAGCAAAATGGGTAACTTATTTCTTATGAAGATATATATAAATACGGATGAAATAGAGCGACCATTAACGCAGAACACCTGATAATTTAGATCACCCAGTTTAGTTTAATTTACATCACCCAAATTCTCCTAGAATGAACTCTGTTACTTCTCCACAAGCTCTCTTTTACAATCAAAACTTTGCCAGCACTGTTCATGTTGGCCAGAACGTTACAAACCTTAACAAAGCAACTGAATAAATGAGAATGCTTACCAGCAGCAACTACAGCTGGAGGCGGCGAACCTGCCTCGCCACCGCTTGTTTGGCTCATGGATGCTACAGATGTTTCTCTGGAAGGTGGTAACTGCAGCTCCTTTGGGAGAAGGTCATAGACAGATTCTGTGGAACAAAAAGGATTTAATCAAAAATTTATGCATGTTCTGTAAGAGAAAAGAAATAATGTTTTTGCCTAAAAGATATGAACGATAATCGAACCTTTTCAGAATCTTTTGAAAAAGTTACATTAATCGCTTGGAGATCCTAACATCATGGAGTAAAACTATTTCAGAAAGCAAGCAAACCACGAAAACATTAAGATACACATTCTCAAGACCAAATCAAAAGCACACGAACTTGTTCAAACAAAGAAATAATTCATGAACTTCCACAGAAACTGCACTCATTTAGAATGAAGAGGCTGAGAGTATGTACAGTCAGTCACGTGAGAATCACAAACCTGTTCTCAGACTTCAAACTGTGCAACCGACTTCCAAGGAAAAAGAGCCTGATTTAGCACCGTCGTCTGCAGAACATCCTATAGTCTTCCCACGTAATAAGTGCCAATTCTCGCGATGTAAGATCCTTTACTTCCATTTGTTTGCAACATTTCTTTTTGCCTCAAACTCTCCTGTAAACTCACGCGGATGCTCCAGAAAAAGCAGTCTCCACTAACAAAACGGCTCGTGCCAGTCCACTTTACACAGAACGCTCGCTGACCTAACTGCGGCAGGTCCTGTACAGCAGCAGAACCTCCAAGAATTTTTTTGTTGTGACTTGTGAAACAGCAACGGCCACCCCATCCAGCTCACCGGACAGCTGCAGCAGCCAAGACACAAGCAGCGAAGTCACCAGCCTGACATTCAACCTGTGTCTCCACGCTTGCCGACGGTTCAAAGGAAGGCACTGCCTACAGTCAGACAACTACTCCCGAGTTCAACGAGCAAGAGCTCTTGCAGCAGCCGACGACTGAGCACGTACCACCGAGTTACTCCGAGATAACAACAGCTCCGCTCAGGCATGAGCACACGGCTGTAGGCGCACCTCTTCCAGGGCACGCAGCGAAGCCGCAGCGTTTCAAACACCCGATTCGGAGATGAACATCACCAAGATGAACAGCTGGAAACCGAACCAACAATTCTGCACCACAGAACCTTATGAATTTCCTTTATATGTATTATTTAGGTGCCTGAGACAGATATGGAAAACTCACTGTGCATTTTAAAAGGGTTTTTTCCCCTATGAAGCAACAATTATACTTAATTGATCCTAAAGTAAAATATACTTGTGCAGCAATTCTGTAAATATTAGAAAACCTATGGAGTTGTTAACTAAAAAGCTTTAACTGCATTAGGCCCTGGAAAAAAAAAAAAAGAAACATACTCAAGACAAATGCTGTTTACACACCCAGCACCATATAATTGTATTAAAAATATAACCCATATCAAATGCTGGTTATGCCACAAACCAGAACAGGTATGGTACTGGGTAAGAGTGCAAATACTCCCACCACTAACTGGCATAAAGGAGCCCAAGAAAACTTTAATGCTGTTTACAGGGCACTACTTCTTTGTTATGCACAAAATCACAACCAACTACCACCAACGGCAGCGAACGGGTGGTGAGGGGTAACCGGAGCGAGCTCCGCTGTCCATCAAACTTCTTCCCAGCTGCCGCAAGACTTTATTGCCCCCCAGTTACACCCGCTTTTCCGAGAACTAACTTTTCAGTACCACAACAAATAAACAAAACAGAACATTTTTTTAATTTAAGCCGATAATCAAAACATTGGCAAGCAGAGGCTGCAATCCAAATCCCAAGCAGAAATCTCCGCAGAGGTTTTCTGTAAGAGTTACCTGCAATGCTGAGACAATGCACAAGTAAAATACTCTCAGCCAGTTCAAGTTAACTAACCATAAATTCATAGTTTTATTCTTTGCAACAATCCAGAGAGAAAAAAAAAAATATTTACTTGTGCTTACAGAAGCTCTTAAAAGGTACAAGAGGCAAAGGGAAAAGACAGACATTTGTTCCTATTTTTGCTCCCGTTTTACTATGAGGAACAGCTGCATTAGCATTTCCCTCAAAGATGAGTTCCCTTTTTAACTTCTTCCGCACCTATTAAGGCCTGATTTCTCACTTTTCTGAGCTAGTGACTTTCAACACCATAAAGCTGGTGTTCAAAGTAAAATAAATTAACCAGTTTAAAATTGGTTACGTAAAGATATGGTTACAATGATGCTTCTCATTTTATATTTCATTTACTTTTCCCAAAAAAGGGTTAGCTCTTTTCTAGTGATAACGTATTACACTTTATCAAGCAGGAGTACTGTGTACCTTTTGCGTGTATAAGCACTTACATAGTTTAAACATACTCTAAATTTTAGCCTTTATTAAAAAAGGTGAATCATGTGGGGGTTTCTTTATCTTACAATTTTTACTGAAGTTGCATCTGCATATGGGCTTGAATCCAATTCAAAAATTAAAAACCAAACTAAATTGCATTTACAATTGTTACCAGCCAAATACCATCTCCTTATGCCTGCTGTGCCGACGAGGGGGAAGAAAGGGGGCTACCAAGGCACAGTTTTATTTTAAGATGGGAAGGGCGTGCAGAAAGTACAAGATAAAAAAATCCATTGACTAAATCAAAAAGAAGTTATACTGATATTTGAACAAGAATGTCTGAGGAAGGTAAAGGAAGTAGGAAATATTTGGTTTTTTTAATAGTATTGAATGTACTTCTGCCAGTGAACCACAAGTGCTAAATTCATGGAAAAGTGATGCGATAGGTATTTACTTTTAGGACCTCAGGAACAAAGAGAAGATAGAGTGTTACCTACTCTGCCTTGGGTGAAAAAATTTAAAAAAAAAAAAAGATCTACCAGTCGAGTACAGGCTGGACCGTCCACTGAAGAAGAGTAGAGAGGTTGTGCATTATCTGGCTTGGAAAAAGGAGCACGTCTGATCTAACAGCATTTAAGACTACGCAGCTGTATTCACCGCTTGAACAACAGGGAGTACGGTGTGAAATCCAGAAATGGGAAGCCAAGAAGCCCAGTTCCTACTACAAAAAGTCACTGTCAGGCGGTTTCTGCACTGGCACTATAAGGACAATACAATTTATCAACAGGAGTCATTGTAAATTCAAATCTGCTTTAGCACATGAAGCAGGAGAGCAAGAACCCTATTGGCGTACTTACGCTGACTGCTATTGGGGATTTTCAGTCTCAGTTCTCCCCTTTCTTTCCTAAGCTGTGAAGCCAGTCCTCACATACAAAGCCCAGGGAAGGCATACGAAAGAAGAAAGCACGGGTGTTTGTACCTTCCTAAAACCACGCCGGTAACTCATGCTCCCACGCCACCTCGCATTCTGCAAGCAGAGAAACACCGCCAGCGCTGGGTATTTTGCAGACGTTTGTTATTTGTCATGCTGCATTCTGAGAAAGCTTCTGTGAACCACAGAATCCCAAACAGTTTTCAGAGAAAATGTTTACTTATTTCCACATTGAACGGCTCCTATAAGCTTGGTTGCTGGCATAGCTATCAATACGTCAAAAAATTCTCCAAATAAAACGTGGCTTTTGGAAACTGTAAGATGTGTGTGGGTCTATTTTCCGCTGAACGACAAATTTTCTTTAAGATGAGTATCTTAATTCAAGAGACTGAGGAACGAAAGGTTCAGATTTTGTCCCGACAATGAAGAGCACAAATATCAGCCCAAGAAAAATACAGTTACGACGTGAGAGGGTACCTCCCTACTCGACATCCCTGTGCCTCTCAGTACCATTGTCCCTACAGCCAGCAGTTTGTCCAACAGCTCCAGCCCCCTTGTAAGTGAGCACCAGCCTTCATTTTGGCTGGCACGGGTACTATACCTACAGGAGGTCAGTAACACCCAAGCTCACCTGTGTGAAAAACCAGTCATAGGCAGACGTCCAGCGCTGGAGCAGCTGCTTCACTGCAATGTCCACCCAAGGTATCTACCACAACCTCTTTGTTTGGAAAATTATGCTCATTCGGCTCTGTGGATGAAAAGTGATCTTAGCTCAAAGTGCACCCTGCAACACGTTCCTCCTCCTAAGCCACGTAAGGAACTCAGGCACCCACAGTCGGAGCAACAGCTACCGCTGCGGCCGACGCCGGACAGGCAGCTCTGCTTATGCCGAATGTTCTTCTACACCTCAGACGCTAGAAGCAACTCGCAAAGTATTGGTTATGCAAAACGTTTAGTGATGGGCCTCAAAATGAGGAATTGTAACACAGCATATGTGTGTGCGCGCATGCAAGTACAGAAACCTTTATGTTTTTATACATACATTCAATATCTATACACACACATACATTTTCATTCCTTTCTGTTGTCTCTCAAGAAATCCTCTTTGAGGACAGAGTTGCTCATCATCATAATTCTGTCATGGCTCATAAATACATTTGGCGTTGATTACAAAGCCTCATTTCCAAAAGCTACGTTATTAGGTAAAAGTGAGCTTTTCTATTTGGGTTGGTTGTTGGTTGTTGGGGGGGGGTTGTTTAAGAAGTTTATTTTTAACTCTCAAACCTGACGAAGGTTCTGTCAAGTTTGCTGCTTTAAAGGGAAGTTCAGATCCAAAACTCCCACAGCATATTTTTTCCTAGCAAACACATAATTTCAGCAGTAATCCACAACAAGCACAATTACAATCTTTGTGAATAATTCTAA
Organism: Cariama cristata; assembly: GCF_000690535.1. Classification (NCBI taxonomy): domain Eukaryota; kingdom Metazoa; phylum Chordata; class Aves; order Cariamiformes; family Cariamidae; genus Cariama; species Cariama cristata. Next base: position 20,562 of record NW_009593930.1, on the reverse strand, counting down.
CAATATGACAAAGAGAGGGACAGAACGAAACGCTAGCATTAGAATTGAAGTACGTTGCCAAAGATCACAAGACCATTAAGAGCAAATCTTTAATTTCATGCTTCATTGATAAAAGACCAAACTACTTGAAACATGGTCTAAAATACAACACCCAGCTTTCATCCTGATACACTTGGATACCGCACCTAAAATTGAAGGTGAGCCCTACGCTTGGAAAAGAAGCTGGCACTAGCCTCGACAGCTGTAAATACGAGAGGACGGAGCCAGCTATTAGGAGGGAAGGGAATTGTTAGGAAGTCCCTGTGAGGTGCAGCCAAGAGAACACTGATGTGGTGGAAGAGGAGAACAAACAGCAGCATGAAGGTTCAGAACAGACAGCACAGCGCTGGCCACCATCAACGTCTCCTCTGCTGCCCCAGTTCTTCCAGGTTCATCTCCCTCTCTGCTCTCACGGGTCCCCGTAACGTCCCCCCCTCCCAGCAGCGTCAGAAATACTCTGTAAGAAACTCCCAAACAGGAGTGAGGGAAAACATGGGAGGTCTGCTGGGTAACACACCAGGAGAAAAACAAATCAAAACCATGGGATTAACACAGCACAAGAAGGACATGGACCTGTTGGAGCAAGTCCAGAGGAGGCCACGGAGATGATCCGAGGGCTGGAGCACCTTCTCCTATGAGGACAGGCAAAGAGAGTTGGGGTTGTTCAGCCTGGAGAAGAGAAGGCTCCGGGCAGACCTCAGAGCAGCCTTCCAGTACCTAAAGGGGCCGACAAGAAAGCTGGGCAGGGACAAGGGGCAACGGTTTTAAACTGGAAGAGGGAAGATTCAGATGAGATATTAGGAAGAAATTCTCCACGGTGAGGGTGGTGAGGCAGTGGCACAGGTTGCCCAGAGGAGCTGTGGATGTCCCATCCCTGGAAGTGTTCAAGGCCAGGTTGGAGGGGGGTTGGCTTTTGATTGATTTGAAGATGTCCCTGCTCATTGCAGGGGGGTTGGACTAGATGACCTTTAAAGGTCCTTTCCAACCCAAAGCATTCTATGATTCTGTGAACACATGGCAGAAGTTTAAGGTCAAATCTAAACTTTAAGAGGAAAAAAAGAAACAAACAACAACTGGTTTTTCTTCAGAACAGATGTAACTTCATAGTCTAAAACACACCTTTAGCGAAGTGGATTACTAGGAGCTATTATTTCAACACTTCTGAGAGGAATCATCTGGGTACCTTTAAGAAAGCTTGCTGCAACAAACCTGCTCTTCACAAATCAGACTTCAAATGAAACTTTGTGTTTTCACCTAAACACAGGCCAATGTTTATATACGCTGCACTATAAATAGCATTAAAGCAAAACCTGACCAATTCCAGAAAGACTAGACTTGTTGGAAGGAAACTAATTCTTCCCCAGAGGATATACTTTCCCTCCACGCCCTATATATTCAAAGAGCTAAAGCTCCCTCCCCTATCGATCAGCTCACCTCCATCATCATGTTTTACACACATGTGCACACACACACAAACACCGAGTATATGAAATTTTCTGCTATGACTTTACATTTGCTCACATGGAAAACACCCACAAAAAAGAAAAGGACATTATGTAAATGCAGCATAACATTCGAAGGCAAAAATAAAAATTAGGTATCATTACGTATTTCTACCTAATTAGCAAGAAAAAAACATGTAGACAGAATTCCTGTTTTCCACAGCCACTGTGTTGAATCAACAAGTCAAGTCTCAGGCGGCTGACAGCGCAAAGTATCTTGCAACTTGGGGCTGATTTCCAGTCCCCTTGACCAATGCATCACTTGATCTCAAGTTTTTTTGCTAGAAGTAGCTCCATTTATACTTAACATCTCCCCTAAATACATTTTCTTTCTCCATATAGGAAGAGAGGAACATGCATTTCAGGATTACTGTTATTATGAAATATAAACAAGTTCCACACACAAACAAAATAACAAAATACTAATGATCAGCCAAGAGTCACACACACTCATTTCCACCTGCAAACCCTCACTTGCACTCATGTAACCAGTTATTAGACAGCCCATTTACAATAAACTTCTGAATCTTGTATCTTCCCTCAAAACACCTCAACTGGACTAACTGGGGCAGCCCAGGCTTCGCAAATTCTACTACTGAAGCCAGGACACGTGGGGACAGGCAGATTTACAAAAAGCATTTTAAGTGTCAAATTTCTTCAACTGTCCTTTATCCGATTATCCCATCCCTATAATCTCTCATCTGAGATCAGCTGCTTGGAACTTTGATCTTCCTGCCAGTGATACTGACAGTTCAGAAAATGGTATTTCACATGGCTATACTGGCCAGAACAGCACCAAACATGAGGTTAATATCCAACAACACAAAATTTTAAATCTGGAGATGACAAGTTCTTATTAGTGTACTGCTTGAAACTGCCCAAAACATTCAGAATTGAAATATTAACGAAAAATAACCACGTAATACGATACCGGACTTGCTTGTTATTGCAGCACATCAAAAATAGTGCCCTCGAGCCGAACAAGCAGCATGCCAGTACACTTGGCTACCAGCGGGAACCCAGCCAGCATCCAGTCTCAGGTGAAAGGTATTCCCCATCACTTTTCCCAGAGAACCGCAAGAGCAGCAACAAATCCTGAAGCTACACAAAAGGATAGACAATACTGCCGGAAGGGATGCTCACCTAGTATAAACTGCTACATACAACTGAAATCAGTTCATTTTTAATTTAAAAGAGCTGAACAAAAGCTATCTGTGAAAGGGCTGGATGTATTACCACCAGTCTGCACAAAAATATACCCTTGGGTCAACACGTACCTGGACCAGCCCCAGCGCCGGTGACAAGAGCTCTGTCTCCAAGCGAGAGAGAGGAGAGGCCTCAGAAAGATTTAGGCAAAATAACTCCGAGAAGGTAGGAAACGGCGGGGGAAGCTGACCTGATGGTGCTACAGTGGAAGTGCAAAAGGCTGGTGGTTGGTGATTGCAAACTGAAATTTCTAAGTGTTCCTTCTCCTCCTGTTTGACTCACTGCACCTTAGTGCACATACACTGTTGCCCCTTTTGTAGGAACAGTTTTAGATTTCTACACACAGACTAACCAGGCTAAGTTACCGGCATCTGGGCTTACAGCAAATTCCAAGCACTCCGGCCTTCCCCCATCACCACCAACAGAAAATACTCAAACTTTTAAACCATTCTCATCATCACAATAACAAAGGACCTTTCAGAAACACACCATGCCTTGTCACCAGGAACATCAGGTTCCTCCTTACTAACTAAGAAACTGTGATTCTATTCATACTTTATTCCTACCAGCATAGCAGCTAAGCTTATGGAAACAAAGGGGATACAACTTAACACAACTGCTTCTTGTTTGGGAGTGCTAAGACAACTGTAAGATTCGGTGAGAAGTCACTGCAGCTTTGGACATGTCCCAAAGACAGCCCCGCTTTTTCCAAAGCATAAGTATTCTCACCATGAAGAGTGCTCTCCTTCGTAACAAAAAAAGGAGAATTCTTACTTCAGAATTTCAGGTAGCCTCCTACGGTCAGAACAGAGGCCACCTCCAAGTAAAAGGTCTCCTGTTAAATAATGCACATTTAAGACTGAAACGGAGATAAATGCTGTCGCTTCAAGAGGATGGAAGGCAGGAAGAGGAAAGAGAAGTAGTTTCCCCAAAATTGCTAATGAAAGTAGCTGCAAACCATCAGTTCAACGGTAACGCAGCAAGTCAAGTACACGCAGATCCAGTATTCCACCACAGGCAGCACTTGCAAGACTTTTCTGTAGCTACTCGCATTTAATGAATCTTGAATGACTTTTTGCTTGCATCTACATAGCAATTTCAGCTATATAGATTAAGAACTGAGATTCCTAGTAATTTGGTGCCTCACTAACTCATGCTGTGCTAGGACCAGTACCTGATGTTACAAAAGAACTTGTCTGTCCTTCTCAAACTTTTGTGAGGCTTTCTTAGCCTATCAGCGAATTTAACTAAGATCCTTCCAGTCTGTTGACCAAAGAGCTGCTTCTTGTAACTCAGCACCTGGTGACGCTGGGAGCACAGAAGCTACAGAAAACAGCAGAGAACACCCGTTTCCAATCCTTAAAAGCAACAGCAGGCTCATCCATGATGAACGCAGCCATGCTCATTTTGTCAGTAGCACCAAACACCTTAAACTTCGTGGGATGCTCTTTATAGACACCAATGATTTTCCTACGCTTTGCTATTCTGTACCAGAAGCAAAGCCATGCCACCCAGAACTTCCATGCATGGAAGTCAAGTCATGAACTTGTAGAACTTTGCCCGGACCTACTAGCAAATGAGGCCATAACTAACGCCGAGGGAGACTGATACAACCATTTGAAAAGGTCATCTACTTCAGACTGCCACAGACCCACAGAATCCTGCTACAGACTTACGAGAGCATTATGCAGTAAAATAGCCATTTCTGCTTTCTCTCCACTACCTATTTTTTTTTTAAGTAATCAATGTAAATTCAGAAGAATAACCAGTTAACCTGCCAACATTTCCCCACTATATCAAGTCAATTTTTGACAACCCCTAGTTAAGAACACAAAAAAGGAGTCCAGGAAAGAAGTATTGCTTCTGTCTTTAGCTGAAGCCATCTTTCCACTGCATGTAACGGTCTCTAAATCAATTTCTGATCATGATGAGGAGAATCCCTTTTTTTGCTACAGTTTTCCTCTTAACAACAAAGATGTCAGACATCGCTTAACCTGGTTGCAGCTCCAACTCCCACTTCAATGCCACTTCTCCAGGCTGTTCCGCAGGGCCAGCCTCAAGGAGGTCGCAGAGATACAGCCTGGGCTCTGCCCCAGCCCACCTCCCTGGCCGTTCCACCACAGGGATCTGCTCCTCTGACTTCACCCCCTCCAATGCTGGGGGCTTCTTCAGCAGCACCCCTTTTATCCCCATCCCTAGACTAAAAGGTAACGCCAGCCTTCCTGCACAAAAGGCAATCATGCGGGAGAGCACAATCAATAAATGGGAGATGATGAGAACCAGCCAAATTGTTTGCAGTAGAGGCAAAGACAGGGCATTCTCCACTCGCAGCTGGCATTTTTTGCCTTTAAGGGTAGGTACATCCTGGAAATCCCTTACCACTTCTACGACCCCATGAACAACAGCAAAGTTAATCCTTGTCTTTTAATAAGCTCCCCGCACTGAATGGCTGCCCATTTGAGCCCCACGGACACTAGTCTCCTCAACGTGTTTTAATACCCGTACAGATTTGGCTGCTTCTTCCAAAGCCATTTCCTTGCTGCAACACATGACAGTCACACCAGAGATTAGACAAAACCTTGGGGTACTCTCCTAATCAGCTGGCAGCATCCAAGCAGAAATCTTTTCTAAGCTGATCAAAAAAACCAAGCAAGCAAACAGGCAAAGAGTTGTTTATATGGAACTAAGATTAAAAACAATTAGAAATACATGAACCTGCAAGTAGCCTCTCCTACACAGGAGGTAGGTGAGAAGTGTAAAGTGGAGCACGCATGCTCAGCAAATTAAAGAAACTCTCTAAAGGAAAAAATTTAGGGTCTATATTCCACCGCATCCCCAGCTAGGCATACAGCTTCAGGTTCAGAGTACCCACACACACGTATAAAGATTCTGTGAGGCTGATCAGTTCACAGTAAGACACAATTTTGGGCTAAACCTGTATTACCAAGGCTCCAAATGTCAACTAAGGGCCTGACTGTCACTTCTCACTGCATTTCAATAAAACTATATATGCAATCAAGTATCTTTCAGAAACTTCTGTGGGTAAGAGATGCTAAAACCAAACTCTATTCTGAATCTGTCAGAAGACCCTGTGGCTGGTTTAACTTGAAGTTCTGATCTACTCAGGAGTCCTACGATAAACATGATAAACAATCTAGTTTAGTGGTTGAGTTTATTGTATGCCAACGATTCCACCACAACAGCTTAGTTCACAAAGAGTTCTTAAAGAACGATATGGGGGGACAGGGGGAGCGTTACATCACCTCTAAATATCCAACATCTAATCAAGGCCTTGCTTTGTTGCAAAACATTAGTGTCGTGTGACCCTTGTGGACTTCTCTGTACACAAAAGCTTGAGTGTGGGAATACGTAGAAACAAACCACTTTGCCTGTCAAGAAGCAGCAGCTGCTGAGCCCTCCAGTCCTCAGCCCTCCCCACAGCTCCCTCCATACACCCACCAAAGACAAAGGGGTTCTCCCGCAGATCCCAGGAAAAGCATTTACTGAACAAGTTTGGTTACTACAGCCCGGAGAACAGAGAATACCTTTCAGAAACCTTAGGCCGCCCTCAGGTCTAACAGGCATTGGAACCAACACAGCCACTTCACGTTTCACGGCGCAGTGACTGCTCCCGCTTCATCTAGGCTAAACTGGGAGAAGTAACATCAGGACCCATCAAAGTAAATTCTGCAGTGAAAATATAGACAGTCTACTGCTTTTTTGTCTCCAAGTTAGCAAGACAAAAACATCACTACAGCTGCATTAAAAATACACACCTACACCTTTGTACAAATGAACAGAATTTGGACGTAGCCAGGGGAACACTGCAGGAATTGTTGCTCCGTGAGATGGCACACCGATCAGGGGGCTGGCACGATGAACAGGGACGGAGACTGCACAGCCGGGAAGCCAAAGCAGGGTAACGAGGACTCCGTAAGAAGCTCAACAGAGGAAGCTTTGAGTTTGAGAAAGGCAACTAGAGACAGAGAGCCTAGTACACAAAACCAGAACAGAATCAGGCTGAGAAAGGCACAGGCCAGATCAATCTGTGACCACTAAAGTACTTTCTACTCCAGTGTGGTGGTCTTATTGCTGTTGGGGTTTTGGAGGGGTTTTTTCCCCCTTTCTTTTTTGCTTGGTTGGTTGCCTTTTTTGAGTACTCCGTAGGAGATCCAAACTCCCCCTCGCAGAAGTGAGAATCCCCCACAACAGCTGCAGACAACGGCAGCTCTGCTCAAGGAACAGCACAGATTTTATATTATAAAGTTACAAAAAAGATTTGGAAGAAGGAAAGAACAGACAACAAAGTAAATCAGCTTCTGTTCTGTATCTGTCAAAATAGGATTTATGATATACTACAGACTATCACAGCTTCTGCATTTCTTAACATCTTCGCAACTTCAGTAGACTTCACACAGGCTTGCTTAGAGGCAAACAGCCCTGAAGACAGGTTTAAGTTTCATACAGAGCACGAAGGGAAGACCCTACTCGAGCATACAGAAAAACAGATAAAATGCAGCAACTGCTCAAAGAATCATAGAATCATTTCGGTTGGAAAAGACTTTTAAGACCATCGAGTCAAACCGTAAACCTAACACTAAAGCCGAGTCCCACTAAACCATAAAGATACTTGTTGCATAACTGCACGGCAAAAGCCAAAGAGCAAGAAAAAAGCCCGTACTTAGTGAAGCTGAGCAAGAGGACACCATACACTACTTAATAGTCTCGATACAGACACCTTAAACCATTTTACAAAGTTGTCAGCCTGGTTACTCCTATTTTTCCAAATGCAGGAACGGAGTCGTAAGAAGCACGTAACCCCCAAGGCTCGCCAGCAGCAGGACACAATCGGGTTTGTCTTACCCGGTGCCCAATCCACCAGGTAACACTTACCAAAACAACGCTTTTATTTCATGTCTTCGAGTACATCTCAGAGTAATGTGATTAAACACAGGACGCAGTTCAAATTGCCAGTGTAACCTAAACCACGTACAGACTACTTCCTTCTGTTCCCGCAGACCGTAACGTGTTCCCAGTAAGCTCCCAGCACTACCTGGACCACTGTTTTTCACACAGCTTTCAAATGAGGGATGTCAGCAAGACACCTGGTACGCCTCCTGACATGGTGCTGGTGCTTTCATTTCAGTAGCACCTCTACAGAGAGGACGCTGGAAACAAACTCTAGAGTACTACTCCCTCCCTCTACCTGCCACGCTACATTCAGAGTATCTGGAGATGGTAAAGCAGTAAGAGACTGGAAGCAAGCCTTCCCGCCAGCGCTCCTGTTATTGTCAATACTGGCAGAACTATATTGCTGCTACAGCAACAGTGGCAGGTTTTCAAAGAAACTGCAGTGTATACAAGGATGTTTTATGCAGCCAAACAGAAAATCTTCCTTCCAGTTCCCTCTGGCTTCAGACAAAAGAAGCCAACCCTAAATCAACACAAATCATGAGCACACAGAGAAAGGCAAGTGCCACGGTTCTGCCTGAGCTAGAAAACTTTATGATTAAAACGTTTATGTCGGCGGAGCTCCGCTCTGAGGTACCAGCAGAGGATCTGAGCACTCCGTGCTGACGATGGAGCACTGGACACTGTACAACCCAAATCTTGCCGGGAAACGCTGCTACTCCAACAGTGAAATGCCCATTAGAGTATGTTAGTAAAGAAGAGGGAAGAGATTGCTGAGCAACAGCTGCTTCCATTTTAAAGAAAGATAATCAGTAATATATTATTAACCAAAGTCATTAAAATTTTATCACAACTGTAATATCATCATTTCTCGTACTTAAAAATAAAAACAAAACCTAAAAGTTGTTTCTTGCCTTTTTTTTTAGAGCACGAGTATTAGTACCAAAAATGCTAGTATTAGAAAGGTAATTTTGCAAGCAATTCATAACTGAACAAAAATCAGTTACTGCAGTATTCCACTAACCTTCAGAAAAGCTGTTAATCTCAATATTCAGGATTCTGCACAGCAGGGTAGGGTTGAGAAATTAAAGTTGAATTTCAACTACTGACAAAGGCATGTGTTAGCTGAATTCTATTTATGGCATTCATCCAAATATCAAATAAAGCTTTCCTGGCTGTGTTTCAGTCATCCCCATTCACAGCTCAAAGAGTACTGTTATAAATGTAGACAGGCAGTATAAATCCTGCGTCTTGTTTGCATCCAATTTTACACATCTCAGAAAGAGAGAACACCATTATTTAGTAATTGTCACTTCAAGAAATGGACCAGTAATGACTTACTGAAAAGTCTACCCTATGCAGTTGTAAACTCCAGACAAAAACCCAAGAACTCCAAAGATACTACTGAAATACCAGAGTGGACAAGGCAGAGCAGCTAAGGACTGACAGAACTGCACGTACGTGAACGTAAGAGGGTACTGCTCCGCCGAACAGTTAAAGCCTTCAGCAACGTATTTGAAAGGCTTCACCACACATGAGGAGTAGTATTTAAAGATGCACTTTTCTCTCATAAACAACCCAAAATGGCAGGGGAAAAAAGAAATTTAAAAAAAAAAATTTCAATCTGTTCACAACACCTTAAGAATTAGAAAAAAAAGAACGAAATCCAATGTTGCCATGTTTTAATCTTTCCAGCAGGCAGGAAACCAAGCTAAGCTTATTTGGAAAGAACCCAAATATGATAGGTATGAAAATTCAATTAAGGAATACAAACAACCTCATTTGGCCATGCCACACTGTTATATACAGTTGATGTAACAATGGCATTTCTTTATTTGTGATTCTATACTAAACTGAATTTTAAGATAGTTGGTTTTCTCTCTATCTTCACATTCTGGCACTACAAAGACTTCATTTCTCAAATGAGTCTCAAAGAAACCCAAATACAGTACGACCAAAGCACACCAATAAGAACTATTTATCAACCACTTTACAACATTGCTATTGTTTCAAAATCCGAGTTCGCCAGAAGCACCGAGGTGCTCGGGCGCTCCAGCCAGTTATGCCAGTTCCTTCGGCGCAACGCACCGTCCGAACCCGGAGACAGGCAGAACTCCACCTCACCCTCATTTTACTGCTGTCCCAGAACAACGTTTCTCAGCCTTTTCAGGTTTGCACAGTTTCTTCTCGTGGGTTTTTTTTTGCCTTCTCTTACGCTGTAGAACAAGAAATGCAACGCTAGCCATAAAAAATACATGCACTTTTTTCTTTTGAGGCTCTGCCACGATATTTGACACAAAGCATAAAAGTGTGACAGGTATTCAGACAGACTTTCAATACATTGCAGCCATCTCTCAGATTCAGTACTTTATAATAAACCTGGCTGTAGAGGCTGTGGTTCATGAGACCTGACACGTCCCAGGAACTCCTAGCATGATATCTATCATCTTCAGCCCACGTAGCATCTTCACGCCTCCCTCCCTTTGTTCATTTTAGCAAGATCCTGACACTAAAAGGTATTTTCCTTCCTCATCCTCCAAACTGAGAAACACTTGTGCTTCCTACCATCATTTTGGTTTCTACTTAAAATCCAACTACTGTGTTTGATGATAAACATAATTTTTAAAAACAAATATGAAGTAATGTTTAACAAATAATACTCCATGACACAGTTAGAAGAAAGCTCTGTGGAAAGCCCGACTAATAAACTGACTGATCAGGTAGATGAAAGAGTCGTGTTTTGTGAAAGCGATGGAGCCCAGGACTCTTGTATCTCACCGCTTTCTCTCTCTGGTACTGCAAGATCCCAGATTAGGAGGTAAAACTGCATCAACGTTAAAAAACACTGAAAGTAATGAGAGCCAGCCTGGATGCTTGACGCGCGTTTCATACAGTCACAAGGCATCTCGGAGCACGGCACACGAGTCCCAGTTTGCCTCCTCAGCTTTCTGTCACGTTTAGCACTAACAGCAGCTACTCTGAACATGCTCGTGACGGAAATTGGGAAAAAAAAGAGGAAAGGGAAAACAGAATATTATAAATAAAACCCTTTTTAGTGAGTTTGAATGATATAGCAGAAGCATGTGTTACGGACAGCATTTGTTCCAAGCAAGCTTTCACGGAGCACAAGGTGCTACGGGTCCATCTCGGGCTCTACACCTCCAAGCCCTTTGCTCTTTCCCGTGAGCGGCGCTGGGGACGCGCACCGAGCCTCCCGCAGACTGCAGCGCCAGGCAGATGCAACGAATGAGGCACGGGCTGAACCCCAGGCAAACCTCCGTGACAAATACTACTCCGGGAAGGAATTCCTCAAGGAAATAAATATGCAAGTTGTTTGTAAAAACGGGTTTTGAAACTATTAAGCAAGTTCTTCTCCTTGTATGTTCACACATGACTCTCAGGAGACAAGCAGGAACCTAAGCCAACCATTCAATGGCAAAACGCGGATAGAAGATTCCTTTCTGCACTGCAGAGCTAAAACCCCAGTGGGATCGGAGGGAGACAGCAACGAAAGAATCACTGGTGTAACTGCTCCGGAACTGCCAAGTTATGGAAAACTTAACAACGGTCATAACAAATCAAACTAAATATTGATTAGGCCACATCTTTTCTCTGATAGCAGCAAACTATAGGGAAAGGTTTAAAAGAACCAGTAAGTTTAGAAGAGTATTTCTATTATAACACCTTCCAAATTCTGACAATCAGCTACAGATGAACTCCCTAGTTTACAGGCTTCCCTAAATAGATATGTCCTTTACAAATCTAACAGCTTCTTGAACCATTTATCCTTTTATCACCCAAAACATCTGCCAATTGTTTCCACAACTAAATGGTATACAGAAAAAAAGAAAAAAAAACCACCTGTCTTTTGTTTTAACTTGCTGCCTGCACATTGCATTGGGTGTCTCTTATCTCTGAAGTCATGAAAAATAATAAATAAGCATGGCCTATTTATCTGTGCTATACTATTCATGGCTTTCACGCTCATCTCCCCTTCATTCAAATGTTCTTCGGTTTTGTACCTACAGTTAAACTGTACAACACCTTGTGTACGCTACAGCTTGACAATGATTCAAGGAAAGACAATATAACTGAAGGTAAGTCCACTGAGGGTTAGAGCTCATGGGGATAACTGGTAAGTGTGCAGATAAAGATCATATCTGGATGGATAGAGCCTACGTGCTCAAAGCTTCTGAGGATACCAACACCCCTTGTCTAACAGACTATCCCACCCCCCAATAAACTGAGCTGTTACAGTCTGCTGTGACCAGCTTCCCAAAAGCCATATGCGGTTATACTTAAGATCACTTCAGCTCGATTAAGTTGTCTTTCCTTACTGAACTTCTAAAGGGGAAAAAAAATACCTTGTACTCAGAGTTTCTTCAACAGATAACTAGTATCCCACTACATAAAGTTTGTTTCAAACACTCAGAGTACTTCAGCTGTCTTTCCTCTATGTCTAGGAGCCAACTTCAGTAAAAATAGCCTGTAGACTCCTTGGCTCAGGTGCAGAAAGGTAGTCATCCCCTTAAATTAATTCTTTTGCTATTGTACTAAAGTATTGAAATACTGGCACAGCAAGGAGTGCTTAAATTTACCCTAAACAATATAATCCCTTCTTTGCTACCACACCTCCAACAGCACTTTTTTTATTTAAGTGGCGGCAAATAACTTAACTGAATTACTGAAGCTTACACTGAATCCTTTCAGGCCACAAAATAAGAAACCAAATTATGTCCCCATCTGATTAAAGAGGAGCTCCATTCCAGGTGCGGTTCAAGTTTCAAGGCGAGGCAGATGGCTCTGTCTAGAATTCAGATGCCCTCAAACAAAAACAAAGTAAGATTTACTCCCAAACGAAAGCTGCACACAGGCTAAGGAAGGGCACTGATCACGCTCGCACAAATATACTCGCACCCAAGAGAGGAGGGAAGTTCTTTCTCTAACAAATGCCGAGAGGAGCTGAAAACTGCTGAAGGTGCCCGGTGTGCCTGGAGCACTCAAGCCCAGGAATCCAGAAAGTCCCCGTCAAAGGAACGCGTAACCTCCTTTCTTAAGGGAGGAACATGGCAGCCACATCTCCCAGGAGGGTTTGAACCTGCCAGGCAGCCTCAACAAAACTGGTAACAGGATACAAAATCTCAGTGTACAGGAATACAAACTGCTACATTCCCGAGGAAAAACCTGCTTTCCTGCCCCAAAAAGAAAATGACTGCAACATAACACTAGACATGAGAATTTCTGACACGGGAACTCACAAATGTCCCAACAATAGTAACAGCTGCTCAGAACCCACAAACTGACGTGCATTTAGGGCCACGGAGATGAAGGGCCTGGAGCATCCTTCACACAAGGAGAGGCTGAGAGAGCTGGGACTGTTCGGCCTGGAGAAGAGAAGGCTCAGGGGATCTCATCCATGTGTAGAAACACTTGATGGGAAGGAATGAGGGGCTCTCCTCAGCGGTGGCCAGTGACAGGACAAGAGGTAACGTGCACCGAGGAAAACACATGAAATTACATCTTAATTATCTGAACCATGAAGGTAGCCAAACACTGGCACAGGTTGCCCAGAGATGTTGTGGAGTCTCCATCCGTGAAGACGGCCAAAACCCAACTGGATGTGGTCCAGGCAAACCGCTCCGCCTGGCGCAGCCTGAGCGGGGGCTTTGAGTCCGGGGATCTCAGAGGTCCCTGCCAACCCCAATGCCTGTGCCACTGAACGCTGGCACTGCCTCCAGAAGTACTCACCCTGCTCCTCTCCCACCCCCCGCACAACTGCGACATCCCAGTGTTTTCAGAAGTTTAACCTACATCAGATCCCTGGGGTCCGCTGTATTTACTTACGAGATATAACCAAGACTATTAGGAACTGTAATTATAAGTTCCTCAGTAAATCTGCTTTAATAGGAATACATACCCCAAGCTAAGCCACTCTTTTCCCCCCCCTAACAAACAAAAATCTACTCACGTATTTTAAACTAGGACACCTCATTCTTAATACTAAACTGAAGAGGGAGTAAACTTCAAGTGGAGGACAAGAACTATTTCTTCACCGAGTATACAATTGGACTGTAGAATTTCTTGCTGAATCCAAAAACTAAGCAAGAATCAAAAAAGAACTCCCTAAGATTCTAGATCCTCCTGTTACACCTCAAACAGTTAAGCATACACACACGTACGTATAAAGGACCCTCGCTGCAAAGGCAGATGTACCCGCACCGCGAAACACGCGTTACCAGTGGTACTCGTGTCACGCGAACGCACGGACGCGCGGCACCGCTTGGCACGAGCTCTGCTGCGGCCGCAGCTCCGGAGGAGCCGCTGCCGCCACCGGCACACCGAGGACAAGCACCAAGGGAAGCGGCGTGTCATTGTAACGGAGGCAGATTGTCCCTTACACCGCGCGTCCCACTTCACAAAGCAGTTTGCATGACCGCTATCAGTTAATTGGTCACGTTAATAGGTCCTGTTCCCCTGTGCGCAATAAAACAGAAATTGTCATAGTTAACTCTGCAGCTTACGATTTTCCAATCGCTCTGCAGTGCTACTATCAAAACTTACAGATTCTTCTGCTGAGTGACTTCATACACAAAAACCCAAACCAAACCAACCACACAGGCCTCCAGACAATGGGAGACTGAAACAACCGGCTCACAGTGTCAGTTTTTCTGAACAGGAGTGGAACTCCAACATTCGAAAAATTTTTACTACTGTCTCTAAACCTCTTTCTTTCCTAGATGCTTCATCTTGCCTGGGCATTAATGGAGATGGATGCTACCCATCTTCCCTTTGTTTGCCAAACAGCCTCAACTTCGTCGCAACTCCAATCTGCTTTTAGTATCAAAACTTTGCATTGCTTTGGCACATTGCATTAGTTCTATAAACTTTGTAAGGCAACCCAAATTCTTTCTAATTATTTACAAAGCAACTGCAGAACCTTTCCAACTGCTGGAGGGACAAGCGTTCAAGGGGAATCAGAGAACAATTCTTCAGAGGGTATTTATGTCAACAGTCAAAACATTCCTCTTACTCTGGTGCAGTGATACTCACCATACAGACCACTCAGACCTGCATGAGTTAATAGCATAACGTAACCGATGTTGAGCACTTACATTTCAAATGCTGCTAAGGCACTGCATGCTTCTGGAAATAGCAGTTACTTAAGATTTTACTATGCGCCCATTAGAATTTGCTATTACAACACAGTTCAAAGTTAGGTCTGAGAGTTCACTTCGGTCAGTTCCTAAAATAATTGCTGCACTTGCTGAGGAGGAAGCTAAAACTTGTCTGAATATTCAACCTCATCAGTTTACTCTTTATGTAAACACAGAGAAGATAACAAAGGTGATAAACTGCAGAGACACGGCCACATACCTTATTTCACCTGCACTTTGGCCACTCATCAACTCCTGCTAGGGTTTACCAGCACATCTACACTTCAGAACGAGTTCAGGCCATTGCCTTTTGTATAACAGAAAGCATCACCTCTCCTTCATTTTCTGCAACTCAAAAGTAGTACATTTCCACACAGAACTAAGTAATCTGCGTACTGGTGCAAAAATCAGATCAAGGCTCCAGGTTGATGATCATTTATAGTCAACAGACCCCAAAAGGTAACTACGCTGTTGAAAACTTACAAATAAAGATCAGATGCTTTACAAAAATTGAGAAATCTTAACCTACGATCTGGGAAACATACGATAAAAAAATTCTACTTCTTGACTATACTAAACAGCAGTATCCTGTGGACTCCCCTTATGAGCAGCTACAATGGATTTTGAATACGAAGATCCCGAACTAACTGAAGCACAAGTACTCTTGACGCCTAGTATCTTCATATTCCAAAGTAGCTCAGATCTCTATTACAGCAAGTGTCAAAACTGCACAAAGGACTTCACAGAACAAAACAAAATATAAGGGATGCTGAGTGGCATAACCTCACATCAAAGAAGAACGCGATGAGCTGAAAAAAGAAAGACTAATGTTGGCGGAAAATATTTGGAAAGAGCGCCTTCCTCTAAAGCATATCTGCAATCAGAAATATCTGCACAATAACTTAAAACAGTTTTCCATCCTCTGGGTCCCTGAGAACCCTCCAACATTGCTGCATTAAAAGACAACATAATAAAACGTACACATTTGACTCTGCAAGTGGAAGAAGTCTGACCCAATACATCTGATGGCAGGGAACCACCCGTTCGCAGCCCACAGGCTCCAAGAGCAGCTCTCCTCCAGGAGCACCAGCATCCACCTCCTTCAGGAACGCATCCCTGCTAACACCCTCCTTTGACAGTTGCCATGCACACACACCGAGATCTCACTAAATCAAGTCCAATTCTCAAGGTCCTCATTGCAATATTAAAATCCTTCCATGGGACTGAAATACATTCTCTCCAACTATGATTTCTTTGAATATCTAAATTTAAAATGGGACAATAGAATTGGGCAATGTATGGAGATCCTCTAAAAGAAAAAAAATCTACAACTTCCATAGAACTAAGTATCCAAAATGAGTGAAACTGACAATGAAAAAATCCAACCAGTCTTAGAACTAAAGAAAAAGCTTACTTAATTCCTCTTAATTTTGCCTTCTCCTTGATCCACACCACACATTTACCCTCAGATACAACAAGGCAAGCACTGGAGAACCTAAGGCAGGACCACAGTCTCGCACTCTTCCATCCACACCCGCAGCAGTCCTGCCCGGCTTCCGGAGCTCCAGAACTGGATTCCCTCACCGATCCCCACGAAACCAGCCCAGGCAGGAAGCCTGGCTTTCCTGGTCCCGGCACAAGTGCACAGGCACAGCAAATACAACCGAAGGCACAACGTGAGGAGCATTGCTTTCTGTGGCAGAGCCAGTTTAGCAGTTCCACCTCGTCTGCTACCTCCTCCACCGTTTAATTCCAGTCCTTGATACCCTCTCTCATGTCTTGACAAGAAACTTGCAGCTGTACAGTAAACTAGACCAGGGAGCAGAACAATGTTAGAACATCCCACCAAAAGTACAATATACTCATTCCGGACTGGTTTCCCAATCCCATTCATCTTGCAGCCACAAAAAACAATTGTGCTGGCACAATTCAGAGAACAGTACATGGGTGAGAACAGACGGCAGGGAAAAGGGTCTGTTTAAACAGCTCTGTCACTGGAATATTCAAATTACAGTGTGAAAAGCTGTGAATTCAAAATCCTCCCCCCTATCTCCAGCAGCACACATGACCATCTTGCAGCAACACATTCCACAGTTTTGTTTTTAAAGCCAATAAACTAGTGAGATTCAAAGTAGAAATGGACATTTACAAGGGTGACACAGAATTTAAGGAACTTTGGTAGAATCCGCTTTAGTAAACTGAAGTCCGAACGCCCCGGGGGCAGCCGAAGAGGTGCAGCAGGCGGAGGTACGCAGTCCGTCCCTCTCACAACACTCAGCACTGCTTGTCCTGCATGACACCTCCGAGGAGCTACAAAAAGAAGCCAAGTATTATTTCTATTCCTAAAAACTGCTAGTACTAGTTCTAAAGTTCAAAACTAAAAGCAGGCTCTTACTATTTCTCTAAAGCACCTGTTTCATCCCTCTTTGATAATTCAGTCACTGTCTTACTAGATGTATCCCTTGGACCATGGGAAGAAAAAGTTCTGGTAGGAACAAAAAAAAAAAAATAATAATGATCACCAAAAACCACGTGTTGTATCCACAGTTCTCAGTAAACACAAGTAGATTACTGTCATTTAACGTTTAAGCACGGAGGAAAACTGAATTTTGACTATATGACATTTTTAGGGCAAAAGAGCTATTTATGAGACTACTAACATCTTTCTTGCTGCTCCAAGTTCCAGAAAGTCTCACAGTTTTACAGTTACTCAGCTGTGTAAAGCAAAAAGGGGGGAGGTGTGAACAAAAAGTTCTGATCGTACTTGTTGCAATGCAAAAATGTAACTTTATTAGTACACACACATTACTTTGTAATTGTTCAAAATGAATGTATTAGCTAAATTAATCACATATTTAATCAGTTCAAATTTAGTGCCTGACATTTGATGAACTGCTTTAACCACAGGTTTTCACCTCTGCCTGTTTACAATGAATAGCTAACTTTGCTATATTTGAATGTTGTGTATGATACTCAACCACAGAACAACTTGCCTCAAGGTTTTAGGTTTTATGCTCCAGCGATTTTTCTACTACATTACTAATTCCTATGCACATTTGGGTTGTTTTATTTCAGAAAGGACAGTATGTTATGTAAAGATGGGAATTAAACCTATTACATTCTAAACATTTTCAGCCTTCAAAAATGCATACACTTCTGTGTATCTCCGTTACCTTCTTATGAGGAGACATCACCCTTCTGCAATGGTTAGAAAGCATATACCTTTTTTTAATATTGATTATACATAAAAAGATGGGTTTCATTCCTTAGCACAAGTCAGTTCCTCAGCAGCTGCGGGGACGAGCTCCAGCAACAGCCCTTGGAATCAACGCTTCGCACTACTTTTGCTTGTAACAGTACAACCAGTCGTACTCCAGAGGCCTGCAACTTCGGCACAGCTTCACCATCATTCCGAGCCAACAGAAGCTGGCACTGCTGCTGAAAGAAATAGTCCCACCCTTCCCCACCGCTAGTTTTCACATGTCCTTTCCTTGAGTCAGCACAAGCCATTCACGAAGATCCACAGCAAACACGACCAGGATACTCACCCGGTTTTAAAAAAAAAATAAAAAAAAAAATAAAAAAAAAAAATCAACATTTCTCTTCCCCTTTTCCTTTTTATTGTTGGGAGGGCAGGGTGGGAAGGACTAAGGGAAAAGTTGGGTTCATTTGAACACGATCAGGTCCCCGACCCAGCTCACTGCATGGCCACCCGAGCGTTAGCATGAGCCCAGCAGCAAGGAAACGACAGGGGACGAGAGCGCTTCACCTCGGCGAGTGGGAATTCACGTGGCGGCAACTGCTTGTGAAACCACACCGACAGGGGTCAAAACTGGAAGACAAAGCATTTAGATACTCAAAGAAAAATATTCTCTTTCCCAAGCTAGGCATAAATGAAAAGAAACAACTCAAATGAATTATCAGACCAAATTTTACATTAACGACTCTCCCTTTGTCCATATTACCCTTTCACCTTAGGTCTGTGCACTTTTAGGAGTTCTGCTTAACATTTTTAACGGAACACGAACAACAAAAACCTGAACTGAAATGGCCGTGCAAGCCAAAGCTTTAACACACAGCGCAGGGACAGACTGATGACATAACTCGGTCTGCCCCCAGAATGGGAAAAACCGTACCCTAAAAAATGGCACTCGTGTAAGCTACGTCTTCATTCACTGGGTTTTCAAATCTAACTTCACTTTTAAGAGCAGACAAGCACATTTGAATCACTACACTAAGACTCTTCCACTTTAACTCCAATAAACCGAAGTTCGTATGTTAGAAAACTGCCGTTACTCCCAAGACCACCCCAATCTTACAGCTTCTCCCACTTTCGTCATCTTTGCATTTCCAAAACACCAGTCATCAGCATCGACAAACTTACAAGACCGGTATCATTAAACCGCAACCATCTCGACGCGCGCACAGGAATGCAATTCAGAGGAAAAGTTACTGGCCCCAGTTCAACCTGGGAGTTGGATTCCAAACTGCGGGGTAGCTGTATTTCTAAATGGAGAGCAGTTAGAGAAACTACACGCTCCTAACACACCCTCATCACAAATGCATATTTGTGGCTTTCTCACTGTGTTCAGACCTTTCCCTTTATCTCATCAGTTGTATTCATACTCTGATCAGAGCATTTGTCCACAGGATAAGTTTATCCCTATCTATCTAGGAAAAAAAAAAAAAAGAGGCGCACCGAAGCGTGTTCTGATTAATCAGATAACCACTAACACCTCTGCCTAAATCCAGCTAAAAACCGTACTTACATACCTCACAGCAAAGAGGATCGCTTCATTATCCATTCCGGAAAAGCATATTTATTCCTTCTAAATGTTAATTTAAATTACATTGCATTTCAACTTACCATCTCCTTGATCTTTTATTATGACAAAATACGAGAAGCAAACCTTGCGTTAGCCTCTTTATAACCCCTCGCTGCTTTAGCCACTTCTATCGCATGCCGTCTTGTCGGGATCACGCAGCTCATTACGGCCGCTCCGAAGCATCAGACATCCCTCTCTAGACCTTTTCTAGTTCTGAACCCGCATCAACGCCACCGCAAGAAAGAAAAAACACACTCTTGATTAATCGGTTTGAGATCCTTTTCCCACCTGAATCAGACACTCAACCATTCCATTAATTATAAAAAATTTTGAGAATTCACAGTCAGATTGGCGAGTTCAAAAGTTCTGCTCAACTAACCATGAGTCCTTGAAGAAATTCTGCAACTCACATGGAACCTTTTTATTTTAAATGTTTGCAAATTACTTTAACAGTGTACACTTTCCACATTTCCAAATTTCCGGTACAATAAATGATAATTTTGATGGGGTTTTATGACCTGTATTTTTTAATTAGAACTGCCCTGTTTCAAAATACTCCTTCCCTTCTATTTCCCTCACTAGGACTGAAACCAATTGGAATACGTACGTGTTAGATAACAGGAGAGCCTTAAACCCCGTAATAACATCTTTAAAAAAAAAATTTACAAACTCTTATACACTGGTGATAACTTTAAGATGTCTAAACAGTGAGACAATGACTTGGAGTGGTTTGAGAGATTTAAAGATGTGCTTTGATCCATTAAAGCCTTTTTACTTCTTTTAGCTTCAGCACTAACGACACGCAGCTCGCAGTTAATGAGCATATCACAACCAGTTGCAAAAACGCTAAAAAAAAATAAAATTAATCTTTCCTGTAATAATATTAAACTCTTATTAGCTGCCTTCAGGGTAACGAAAGACTTT
>NW_009593929.1:113410-141077 GCF_000690535.1 Cariama cristata | reverse complement strand
ATTTTTTATAAATATATATATTAACTTCAAGAGGACTGTGAGCTTGTGGTAAGTAGAAGGTCATTGACCTGTTCTTTGATGGAAATGGTTCCTGTTTTTTTCTTCGTGGCAGGCACCTCTGGCAGTCATGTTGTTCAGACCTCTCTTCATGATTTGGAATTCATGACACACATGGGCTGAGCTGTATTGGCAGGCCCCATACCCTTTTTTGCAGCTCTAATACCTTTTCGTTGATGGCAGCCCTCATATAAAAAATTTTGAAACTGAGGGATGTGTGTTTTGCTTGCTTGTGTACATGTTTAACACATTTTTAAAAGAACAATATTGTCCAAAAGAAGAACAGCATAGACTATCCACCATGAAGATAATATTATCTGTGGTGTGGTGCTGTGGTATTTCAAGGAGTGAAATACAACTAGAGACTTGCACCTACATTGTGTTTGGTGGGTAGCCTTGTGTCTTGGTTTGCGTCTCTTGCGTAATGAGCCCGTAAGCTCTTGCAGGCAGAAGGTGTCTTTTGCTCAGTGTTCGTACAGCACATCAGGGTCCCAGTCCTGACTGATGCCTTCAGGTGTTGCTGAAATAGTCATGAATAGATTGATTGCGCATCCTTTGCGTGTGATCCGTGTTCTTTAGTGGTGCTTGGCTAGGTAAGGCATGGTGCTTTTCCTGCTGCCTAACTGGATAGACATGCCCAGACAGCCAGAGTAAATTCGTTTCAGATGCAAGTAATATTCAAGGGTTTCTGTTGGCCTGTTTGTGTTTTTTGTTTTATTCGACCATGTTCTCTTCAATAGCCAATTCAGCTAAACAGAGATAACATAGAAAGAAGGGAGAAAATGTGCAGCTGAGCTGGTAAAACAGGCTTTCCTATGGAAAGTCGGGTCTTATCTAGTGAGCAGGACTGAAAATCTTGATTCTCTGATATCCTGTATCTTGTGACACTGGTAACACTAAAGCAAATACCTTTTTCTACGTTGGTAATTTTTTTCATCCACTTTGCATTCAGGTAAATACTGGTTCAAAAAAACAAGCAAAAATAATCCTAAAAGAGCATTCATAAGAGAAAATGAGTGAAATGGGAAGATAAAAGGGCAAAATACATTCACCTACATGGCTCTTTCCTGTCCCAGCTGAAGGATTAGCTTTCATAATCATGTTATTTAATGATCCCAGTTAATGTGCAGCATTTCTAACCCGTGTTTAGGTAATGTTGCTGCTCTCCACACATTTTTTAACCCACGATGCAAGAGCATTAGATGAAATGAGCACTGTGTGTAGCACAAGTGTACTGTTGTATTAAAATCATGTCATCAGAAGCACATCTGTAGATACTTATTTTCATAGACTCAGAATCATTTAGGTTGGAAAAGACCTTTAAGATCATCGAGTCCAACCATAATTTTGCCAGTAACTAATATATTTACTTAACCTTCCTAAAACCTGTGGACAGACGTCTTCAAAAATCCTGAAAATTAGAGAGGGTTCTGGCAGAAGAGCAGCCAACAGTTTCATAGTTCATTTTGTTTTTCTGTTCAGGCAATGAAGAGGGCCTGGGAAAACTCTCCTGAGTCGAAATTAGAGCTGTGTCACAGAAATGACATGAGCACAGAAAAGAGTCGCCTTGTAACCATTAGCCAGTGTCCCAGCTGACTTGGGTGACGTTCGCTGCAGTGTGTGGATGTGTGTGCATCAGGAGCAGCAGAGGAATGTTCCCAAAACCAGTGGTCCTTGGGCCAGCAATGGATTTCTCTGCCCCGTTCAGGCTCTCTGTGAAGAGGATGCTTGGAGAACCAGATAATTTTACAGGGGCTCCTTTACCACTGCCTTACTCTCTCCACAGATAAGTATGTAAAATGAGGGACACTTCTATTTTTTTTTGTCAAAGAGAAATATGAAATACTTACATATCTTTCCAGTTAATTAGATAATTATATTGTTTCATGTCAAAAGAGCTTCAAGTGATTAAACTGTTGAAAGTGGTAACCCTAATTATAGGAAGCCTCCAGGGATCATATTATAGCTGCAATACTAATAAATAATAATTATCATCATAGTAATAGATAACACAGAGGCATGCTACTTCTCAGTTGTCCTAATGACTGCATAACTGATAAGAAGAATACCATTGCTGATAGATAAGAAACACTTGATACTTTACTAGGTCAAATTTAAATTACTCTTTTAAAAAAGGTTTTGCAAACAAAGCAATCTTGTTCTCAGGTATGGCAGTTTTGCATGCTTCCCACCAGGAAAAGAAATTGTTTGTGAATCAAGATGTGAGAAATCACACAGGCCAAAGGAGGAACAGCATTTTAAATAAAAAATCACAAGTGATCCATGTGCTGAAAACTCCTGTCAGAGTTAATAGTAGCAGACAAATCAGTGATGTGCTGTTTTCATAATAACTTTGTAGTTCATTGTTAAGTCTAAAAGGAAAGTAAGCACATGTGAGACTCATAAACTAGGACTGACATCTGTAAAGATCAGAAGATACGTATGTGCATATCTTCGCCTATTTTTTCTTTGTAATTTAAGATGTTAAGTTAGCTCATTGTTATCAAATGACTATCTAAAATCAAATGCTGTTATCTTTTTTTTTACAGTTACCCCTTCTATATTTGTATTTTACTACTCTTATAGCTAAACCCAAATGACTTGTTTTAAACATTTTGCAAATACATGGGATAAAATAATCCAGGAATGTTAATGGACAGTTTTATGAAGCATATTGGGCGAATGTAAACCAAACACCACTAGTATCTATTTTGCAAAAGGCTTTAATGCAAGTTTCATTTAAGGATCGTGTAAGTACCAAGCTGGCTATTGACATTTATGTATGATAGTCCTTTCATTTCTAAATTTTGTGTAGGTTTTTTTTTCACAGCTTCAATTTCTCTGTTGGTAGTATGAACTCATCCTCCTGCCGACATCCTTTAGAGAAGGAGGAACTGGATGAAGAGAGGAGACAACCTGCAGGACTCTCCTGTCACCCTGAAATTCAGTCACTCCTGTCTCTCTCTCTCTGTCTATAATGATATAAAGGAATTCTAATTAACAGCTGTGTAACTGTTTGACAGCAAAATAGCAAATCTTTGGAAAGTTCTCCCCTGGCTCTGAACTCAGTTTCACATCATTACTTTGTATTTCAGCGTATCTCAGACTTCCAGATCAGAAAGATGACAGAGCAAAAATGGTGTCTTGTCAGACACCTTGCTTGGTGGCCGTGCAGGTCCTTCACAAGCCGTTTCATCTTTGCTTTTTTGTGAAAACAAAAACAACAAAAAGAAATCTTAATGGATCTGGTTGTATGGAAGAAGGGAGGAAGCTAATGGTGTGTAGTCAGAAAGGAAAATGTATGTGATATGGTAGGAAAAGGAGAAAATGGCAGGTCTCTCACTTCTTCAAACATACACACAGAAATGCTGCACTTCACAAACACTCCATAATTACGGAGAGATTTTGCAACACAAAAATAAACCCTTTAATTATATGTAGTGCTGGCTACAGATAATGATGGAGATTTAGCTGGGAATGCATTAAAGAGATGTGAACATATTTTTTCATTCCGGCACTGGTGTTTTTTCCCTGCCAAGCCATTAGGACAAAGTAGGAGGCACACATGGAACAAGGATCCTCTCAGCATTCATCTTCAGAGTTGGGCAGAGACCGGCTCTGCACCATCCCCCTTCCCTCCCCTCCAAATGTCCTCCCCACACGACTTCGGCAGAGCGCGAGTGCAGCTTGGCTTGCGGCTCCTTAGCGAAAGCCTTGTCCACACGTGCTCGGAGCAGGATGGCACTACGCAGAGGATCCAATGTTGATCAAATATTGAATCAGCTGTCGCTGAATCCCTGCTCCTAGTCCAGTGCCTCTGCTGCAGGTGGAAGATCTGAAGAGGAAAAAGCCCCAAAGGTCTGTGCTGGCAGGAGTCGGGAGAGCTGCTGTTGGCTGCCCGTAAATGCAATGGGTAATTGGTTCTGCTGAGCTTGCAGGGCAATTTGTGGAGCAGAGAAGGCCGTAAATACATTTCTCAGGATCCAGTTCAAGTTGGGACTGATTCTGCCTCTTCTAATTTTAGACTAGAACAACATAGCTGATTTCAGTAAGTAAGCATAGGCTTACTGCTCAGTTTAGTAACCAAGCTCATGCAGATATTCCCTTCACCTGGCGATATACTTACAACCGTGGAGAGCAGAGGGAAGGAGAACAGCCCTTTCCCATCGTGTGTGATGCCACAGGCGGATTGCATACAGGACAGTGCAATTCACATCCCACCCCCTAACTACTGTGAGTCAGGGTAAGGTCAGATGCATAGCCCACACACAGGGGCTTATAAAATAATAAACCAGAAGAGATCTCCTGATGTGCTGCACCTCAAGCATGATCATACTCTTTCTTGCTCCGAGCAGGTGGCAGTGTGGGAGGGAGTCAATCCCTTTGCTCTAGGGTAGCCTCCTTCTCAAGTACCAGCCTCCTCCCATACCTTCCTGAGACTCACTTTACACACTTAGGGCTGCCACCGAGTGTGCCATGGTGCCTGTCCTGCCGGCCAGCTGCCACTGGTGCTGCTCCTCAGCCGGGAACAGGTGGGACCAGCAAACAGCCCCAGCCCTGCCTCACAGGGCATGTGGAAAGTGAGGCTGAGGGTGTTTGGGATCTGCGGTTACTTTTTGGGGAACGAGGGGAAAGGAAGCTCAGAAGGTCCAGGACCTCCTAGAGGAGTGACCACACCAGCACCATCACCAGAACCGGCACCAGCACCGGCACGGGCAGCAGCACCAAGTCTCTCCCCGCAGCCCGCTGCTGCAGTGCTGCATCTCTCTTTTCCTTCCCTTTCTGTGGCAAGACTTGCATGGCCTGAGCCTCTGTCCTTAAGCTGCCAAGATTTTGTTCCTGCCACGAAAATCCCTCGAGCTGTCTTTGCCCGGCGCTGCTGCTCTCCCCCCTCCATCTGCGTTTTCTGACCAGGAACACCTCAGCCCGGAGTGTGTCTGCGAGGAGCTGTGCAAGGTTTGCGCAACGCTCAACAGGTCTTACAAAGGCCTATTTTGAGACAGCAATGATGATGTTAATAAAGGCTGGTCAACCTTTATTAATTGATGGTGTAACTTAATTAAATTCATTGCAATTGCATCATTAGTTTTGACTTCTTTTGCCAAAGGGGTAATCTAGAGATGATCCACACTCACCAGAGGGAAAGGACAGCCAAATGAAACGTTCAGGTTTGAATCAACTTAACAAGCAAGGTTAAGCCCAGCTTTGGACATTGATTGAACAGTCTGGCCAGACACAGTTTACACCCTCAGCTACTGTGAGGGAGCCTAGCTTTAGTGAAGGTGAGACAGCGATTCCCACCCAGGTAAGCTGGTAAGTCCAGAAAATCTAACTGCTGCCTGGTGTACTTAAAATAACACAGCAGCCTCTGCACTGGCATAGTTTAGAAATGCAATATTATTTTATACTACTTTGCCTAATTCCACATGGAAATTGAAAGGGATGTTGAATGACCATGAATATGTCATATTTAGATGGCTGTATAGTGGCCTCTACCTGAGGGCTTTTACTGCCACACTAATTCCAGTTAGAAAGAAATCACGTCTCTAACCAAAATAGTCGGACCAGTGAAATATTTGAGTCACAAAGCAGGGCTGAGTGGGTGTGCCAGTCCCTGAAGTCAATGCCAGTAAGATAGGAAGGTTCGGTGCTATTTCAAACACAGCCATTAGTTACTTTTCCTGCAACACCCCTGCTTGTACATCTCGCCTCGTGCGCACTTAGCTCCAAAAAGGCTAGTTAGGAAGCTGACAGATTTTGGGTGTGTTTGAACTTTCGTAACCCCCTCATCTGATGTGTTGCAATCTCTGCAACAGCAGAAGACTGCTTTCTCCCCACGCCCTAAAGAAATAAGTTCTCATTGCTTTTTCTTCAGTTAAGGATGAGAAAACACTTTTCAATCTTACTTTTCACATTTTCTGACTGACCTTTGTGCACAGTTGCAGCTCACTAGACCAATTATAATAATTTTTTAATTCTTGCTCAATACTTTTCCTTAGTTCTCTCACACTGTCCTTGGGTCTTTATCTTCACCCAGATTTGTCAGTCTTCCCTGCTGATTCCTCTCCATTTCAGTGCCTGGACTTGTTTCACATCCTCCCTTAGAGTTTTTTCACACCTGTCCATTCCCAGGGACCAGGATGGAGATTTATCCGTTTGACTCCCATGTGGTCTTCACTCTTGGGGAAGAGATGTGACAACACATACGAGTCATATGACTTTGAATGCTTTCATGCTCTGAGATCACTTCAAGGCTGTCTTCTTCCCCCAGCACCCACTTTTCCCTTCTTTGCACTGTTCTTGTGAAGCGATTCTGGCAGTGGATTGCTGCTGCGGGAGGAAAAACAGGCTGATGCTCGCTCTCCTGCCATCCCTCTGGGACATCAGGCTTCTGCAAGCCCTGCCTGACTCAGGTGCCACCTGACTTCAGCCCATGCTTCTTGACAACAGCAATAAGAAATTCTTAGTTATCCTTTCCATCCAAGTATCTCCATGTACTGTCCATATATGACAGAAGCTTTAAAGAACTTTTCTCGGATGACTTGGTGTATAGGAAGTGCCTGAGATCATGCCGTGAATAACTAGGAGGAAAAGATGAATTTAAGTCACTGGTTAAATTGTTTTTTCCCCTCTTCCTAACTCCTTTCTGTGTGACCGTGTCCAAGTCACTACTTTTCTGTGACTGGGTTTTCACTTCTTTAACAATGAAGTAATAATCCCTGCTTTCTAGGCATGCTTTGAGGCCAATCCTTCAACCATTGTGTAATGCTTTGGGATCATCACTCAAGAAGGCCACAACCAGCACTAACAGCAAGAGCCCAGGCCTCTGTCCTCTTCTGTTTTGGTTCTCAGCATGAAGAACCTCCTGCAGATGTTTACTACCCTTGGCTCTGGTGATACACTTGCACTACCCACGTCTCATGGTGAAGAAGGCAGAAAAAACAGTTTTCTCTGTGAGTGTTTATACACGGCTTGTATGTTCTAACATCTTCCATATGCAATATATGTTGTGCCATTACTAAAAGACAAGAACTCGCAGAAATACAGGAGAAGAATTTAAGAAGTGCCTACCTGACAGTAAAACTGGAATTCCTCGGTCTGCATTTGTACAGGGGAACAAGTGGCCTGCTATAGAGAAATGCTGAGCAATCACCAGTTCCAACCTGTGGTAGAATGGAGTTAGAGTTTCTAATTTTATTTCCATGAGGATTTCATCTGTGATTTATATATCTGAATTCAGAGGAATCGCTATTATACCTTGTCCTGGGGTTGCTAATAAGCCTTTTCTCCGCTGATGGGTGTATGTAGCTCTTGTCAGCAAGAAACGTAGTAATATTTTGGTACCAACAGGGAAATAACTCCCAGTACTTAGCAGTACGTCTGAAGCGAAACGGAAAGGAGAAAGCCTTTCTATTTTATTCCTCTTCTCCTTTTGGGAGGGAATTCACAGCAGCTCACTGTGGCTTAGTCAGTAAATCCCCAGCTGGGATTTGAAACTCATGACATCAGAGAACAAAGCATCTTTGCTGTGCTAATGTAGGCAGCGATGATGTGTCATCGGCTACGGCGCACATGTTGGTGTACCACGAGGGTTCAGTGCTGTTTTGGTGACAAGGAGTAACCCTATACTTTGGTACTAAGTAACACTAAGTCTATTCACAGGCTCTCTCCTTCTGTATTAGTTCTCACATACAAAGTAGCAACATGCAAAAATAATTCTGCTGATGAATGAATCGCTTTGATTAGACCATTTTGTTAGTGTTCCTTATTTTTAGGTAGTGATGAAAGAAGCTTCTTTTGTACGAGAGTCACGGGCCAAGGAAGAAAAGACATGATTTGTATAAAGTGGCAACAGGAACTCCTCCATGCCGTGGGGTTCCTAGAAAGCAGAGGCCTCGTAAGGAGTAGCACCCAGAATACTCCTTTATGCTATAGCTATTTTTTGAATGTCAGACAAATAAACATAGAAATTGCTGCACAAGCTCATGTCCCCAGTAATCTTAGCTCTATTTTCCTTTCTCAAAGAGGACACAGCTGCCACAAACTAAAAAATGATGGCCTTTAGTTAACAGCATCAAGAACCCCAGC
This sequence comes from Cariama cristata, assembly GCF_000690535.1. NCBI lineage: Eukaryota > Metazoa > Chordata > Aves > Cariamiformes > Cariamidae > Cariama > Cariama cristata. The sequence continues at coordinate 132,932 of NW_009593929.1, read as the reverse complement.
CATTGCTCAATACCTCCACATCCTAAATGCTAACACGTGCATAAAGTTTTTGTACGTGATTACCTGGTGCCAGCTGCTGTGTAGGGGCTGTGTGTTTGCACAGACTTGTCCTCTGCAGCTTCCTGCTGCAAGATGAGGTCTCGTCCCCTCTTGCACCTGGGGGGGAACATCTGCTTGCAGCTCCCGCGCGGTGGCGGATGCTGCGTGGGAAAACCCCAGCCCACCGCAGAGTGTCTGCCTCCGTCAGAGCTGCTGGGTACCACACACATGGAAACTATACTGTGCCATGCTTTGCCTACGTCTAGGTGTGGGTAACTCCTGGTACCATCACCCACAGTCACCCGTGACCAGTTTCCACCTTACTCCGGCAGTGGGGGGGTAGTGCACTGCCTTGGGCTCAGCTGTGGGGGGCAAAAGCCTCATCTGCTGGGCCCCAGGTGACCAACTGCTGCTTACAGTTATTTCTGCTCTCCATGGAAATGTGTTTACAAGTTTTTTGAAGGTGAATATGTTGGTGTATTTTCATAGCCTAGCTCACATATGGTTTATATTTCCTGTGTTATTCACGTGAGTTATCTCATTTCTGCTCCCCTTCTCCCTCTCCCTATTGCCTTTGATAATTCAAAACAGACTGTAGTTAAAGACTGATTTATACCCTTCTAAAAATCTTCTTACCTTTTTATTACAACTTGGAGTATTCTTGTTATTACCCCAGCTCTCCAGAAACATAATTAACTTGAGGGACTTTAAAAAGTCGTGTCATAGTCATTATTCCAAGGGGCTTCACCTCTACAACAGCAATTTTGAGGGCAAAGATGATCTAAGTAACGTGCAAGATTTTAATAAACCAGGTATTGAATCATAGCAGGAAGAAATCATCTCCTTCAAAGATATAAATGAGACCTAGGAAGAGAAGACAAACACAAAAATGTTGTTAGAATATTAGCTATTAATCCATCTGGGAAATATCTCACAGCAAAGGTGAGGAAGTCAATCTGTCCATCCTTTTCAGAAACATTATTATAGCCTTTAATAACATATGAGGGCAAATCTCATCTTTAAATAGAATAAAACCCAAAGTTAATCTTCTGCTTCATCCCAAATTATTCCTGTTTCACCTCCTTTCCTTGACTAGTTTTCATGATCATAAAATTTGGGGACTGTGGCATTCCATATTATTAGCTTTAAATGACCCATTACCCTGAAGCAAACGAACATAAAGAAATAGTATTAAAAGAAAACAATATTCGAACCATTGCAATAAAGGATGGAGGTGATATTGACTGTGTTTCTTGGGAATGAATTTGCAATTGTCCTGAGAAGCAAAGGTTGTTCTGCTCTGGTTGTTTTTGTCTGGTTTGTTTTTAAACAATAAATCTCATACCATTTTCTGCCAGGGAGAGGAAGGGGAGATAGGGATGGAAGAGAGAGGTGCAGCTCAGTCTGTGTGGCAGTCTGCTGAGTGACACTTGGGTGATACAGCACAAATGTCCAGACTAAGAGCCTAATTAGAGTGGTATGGTGCAAATTAGCAGCAGTATTTTCTTTTTATTTTAAATTTTATTTGTGTGTGAAATGAATCAAAGAATTTACCGTAGCATTTCTTACAGTATTGCTAATTTTCTTTCACAATTCTAAAACATAATTTGACTATTCTTTTGCACTAAAATATTTAAATATGTACATTCACTTTTTTCATTAAGAACCAATGCCAGATGTAGTGCTGTGACATTATTATCTGCAACCCTAGGACTGCGTTATTAAGAACTATAGTGCTCTGAGCCATTACTGTAGAGGCTGTAGAAAAATCTGTATTAAGCCTTACTGTGGGCAACAGAGGACTTAACAGTTTTTGGAACACGGCAACAAATAAACTGTGCTAGTGCAGATGCTCAGTAGTGACAATGAATACCATACTCGGTAAAAAGTGCTTGGATATCTTGCTGTGGCAGTAAATATTAGACATGAAAAATTATCCTTGAGAACGAAAAGGCTTTCGTAGTTAAAGTTTTGGGATAAATCTGAAAAAGGGCCTTTGAAAGCTGTATGTAGTAAACCAAAATTCCAGCATTTCAACATAATGGTACAATCCTATTGGCACTTGACATAACACAGTAGTGACAGTCATCAGGGAAAGGGTAAAAGGGGAGTGTATGGATGCCATATGTAAATCTCTACAGCCTTTGGCACTTCAGTTTCTACCTGTCACTTTGAAACTGTGCTAACATGACAAAGCAACGGTTTTTAACCAAAACATTTTATTTAATTTTTTTCAAATAACTCCAAATAGTACAAAAACCTATTCACTGAGGTTAAAAATCATAAAATTTACTTTGTGTCCTGTGTATACTACACAGGTTTCACATTAAACGGTAACTCACTCAGGATTTTCAAAATGACACAGTCATCAGAGAGCGTTTTTGTGGTGTCTTGCCTAGTGGTAGGATGATAATCTACTCAGCAGCTAGAAATAGCCCCAAAGAAACTATTACAGTGGAATAATGTACTGGAAAAGAAATAATCAGAGCCCATAGAACTGGGAAGAAGCCTTCAAACAAAAGTGTTTTAACCGCGATTGTTCCCAGCAGAGCTGTGAAGCCTGTCTGTCCGTACCTTCTTGAAGAGGCCTCTGAGAGGCACAGACGTTCATGAACTTGGCTGGCAGCTAACCAGCAGGTTTTTGTGCCCCTGAGGGAACTTCAGAAACACAAACTGCAAAAAATCATCCAGAGAGAAATTAAAGGGTGAATTACAAGCAGTGATAGTTTACAGGTTCAAAGGAGTCTGTATATCCAAGTAAGTACCCCCACCCCCCAAACCCAGACACGGTGAGGGGCACTGGTGTGGCTCAGCCTTGCTTGCTTCAGCAACAGTAGAGACCAACAAAACATGTTTGTTTGGGGGAAAAAAAAAAAAAGGATAGATCAGGAAAAAACATTTCTCATAACTAAATACACAGTTTTCACCTGACTTGTCCTCCTTCAATGGCTGCACGTTAGAGAGCATGGAGTTGTCCTAAATTTTGTGTAAGCCACAGGCTGAGGAGCACAGTTGTTTCACGAGCGGTAAGTGACACCAGAGATGACGTTCTGAGAACGCAATCACCACTGAACATCCTGAGAGGCCGATATCTCATGCGGAGGTCCTAGTGTTGGTATGGTAATAAACTGTTCCCTTCTTGCATTCCTGAGCCGCGTGGGGTGCCGGCAAATAGGCCCTTCCTGAAATCCCCAATTTTTTCCCAGTTCTGCTTGGTAAACTACATCTGCCCATAAAAATTCACAGTGAATTAGTCAAAGCTTCTGAAAACTGTAGACTGGGCTATAGGTGGCATCAAACCTGCAAAAAGCTAAATCTCTTTGTCCAACTGATCTCAGCAGGGACAGATGACAAGCAGTGGTTTTTAAGAAGTTGCTTAGTGTTGCCCAAGATCAGCTCTAGCCCAGTGAAAGGGATTTGGAAGAATTCTGAGAAACCAGAGAAGCTGCCCAGAATTAATATTTTTCTACAGGTGTGCTGAATTCCAAAGGTTTTAGAATTTTCCTCAGCAGGTCTCCACATAAATCAGTGCAATGATGGCTCATTGGCTTCTTAGGATGAAACACTTCTTTCCACGGAGTTCCCAGTAGGTAGGTTTAAAAAAGCAAGGTTTGTATATGTGTAAGTAAATAAATATTTCATAAGGGAACAACATCTAGGAACTGACATGGCCTCATTTCGAACTGTCTCAGAGGGCAATGGCACATGTATTCGTAAAAAAGCAAGCAGGAAAAAATATGTCAGATTTGAATTTGGCTTACGTCCTCCACATAACACAGTGCAGATAAGTGTTTTGCTTAAAAACCTTAAAGAGTTGTTGAGGTAAGAAGCACATCAGGCATTGACGATGCAGAGCAAAGGAAAAGCCAAGTTCAGGTCAGTACCTAGTGCCGAATCCTTCCACAACCACGCGAGGCAGGCGTGAGTTTTCCAAGTTAAAAAAAAAAAAACAAAACAACCTCTTATATACATAAAAGAGCACAAGAATTTTCCATGGGGGTGGGGAACAACAATAGAAAAGTGATGACCTTGGGATGGCGCCTAGAGCCTGAACAGCTTGGCTATTGTACGCAAACAGCTGACTTCTGCATAGGAAGCAATCACTGCTGATTAGAGACTCCAAACCCCTGCCTCTATTTTTTTTCTGTCCTTTTTTTGTATGTAACGCAAAGCTCCTGAGGCCTCTTCAGACTCTCACAATTTCAGCCCCTCGCCTGCTACACCAGGGTGTATGTGTGACGGGCTGGCAGGGAGGGAGCAGGCAGGGCAGGCAGAGACCCGAGGGGCTGTTCTGTTCCTGCACTGCTGCTCCCAAGGGAGATGGGACTCAAGGGCACAGGGTCAGCCTAGAAAGCGCTTTTTGGGGGAGATTCACTGCTATTCGGCAGTGAACTTGGGATCTGGCCTTCTGCTTCTCATTGACTCTGTGGGCTTGTTCCCAGGTATCCCAGTTTAAGAAGGAATTTTTATTTTTAGTGCTTTTAATGTTGATTCCCCCTCCAGCCTTTTTTGTAACAGTCAGCATTTATCAATAAGCTACATGCTAAATTAATGTTAGATGGAACATGTCAATTTGAGGACGAGATCCTTAGGAAAAGCACACTGTGTTGAAAAGCTTCAGCCTTTATTGACTTAGGAACAGGGATGCAGGGAACATAATGAAGCACAACAACAGTCTCTTGGAGAGTAACAGAAATTGTAGGTTCAATTGCACACCATCAGTTTTATGAAACCGATATACACTGAATGCATGGAGACAAAAAGACAACCACAAACACTGCACCCAGCAGGGAGGAGGTCAGTGGGAGGGGGTGTTTGCAATTCTTTTTGAATCAGGTGGGAAAACCAGCTTTTTCCGAAGATATGGGGAGCATGGAGCGGAGGTGAGGGTGGAAGGACAGAAAGGGGAAGGACACTGAAATACTGATTAAAGTTCCTTCCCTCACTTTCTTCCAGTGCAGCAAAGAGGGAGGAAAAGGCAGAGGGGAGAGCAAAGCCACAGAGTTAAGTTGACTGGCTGGGAATGCTGCGGAGGAGAGGAAGCCTTGCTCCATAAGCTGCCTCCATCCCTTCCTCATCCTGGGAGTTCTGCCCGGGGCCGCTGTGCTCCACATCACCGCCTGCCCGGGTGTTTCAGCTCATGCCCCAAAGAGGAATGCAAGAATCACAAAGAATTTAAGCATGTCCAAGCTTAACCAACAGCAAAGCTAAGGTTTTTCAGATTTTAATGTCAGATTTGCATGTCTGTAGAGGCAGTTAGGGACTTAAGCTGCTTCAGGTTTATAATATTTAGGCTGTAGTCACGCTGACGTATTTTATCTAGTGACACCCACATCTAGTATGATGCTGCTTACTCACTGCCTGCCCAACCCAGGGTAGCCGAGAGAGGCTGGGACTACTCTGTCCTACCACGGTGCTTTACACATCTCCTGCTACTTGACGGTCTCAGATGCCGTGGCCGGTTACTAAAGATGCAGCACCGTGGTAAGCAGCTGAGATCCACATCGATGAAATGTGGTACTTAGTCATTGAATTTTACATGAAGTGATTCAGACTGATATCAGCTAAATGAAAGGCGAGTCCAAGGGATGATAATCCCTGTCTGATAGGACTTTTCTTAAGATACCGTTTGATTAAAGCTGTAGGCACTTCTCTGTGGAAATAAAGAAAGAATACGAGTGGTACCAGAGGACATGATATCATTTTTACTCTTTTACTACTCTGTTTGACACTTTAGACTTTTGGTTAACAAGCTGTTCTCATTTATGATGATTGTATGATTTTAATTTCCAACACACTTTAAAATATCACATTAAGTGAAAGCAAGTAGAAGCAGCTGTTCAGTCCTGGCACGCTAGTGGGAGGATCGCTAAAGCTGGAACCGCATAAATAACAGTGCGACAACGGACTCAGGAGGTTATATTCCTCCGTCGTCTCCCTTAGGAGATTCCCCCAGGACATCTCACCTTACTCTACTGACCCTCCCTCTGTTTCAGGTACATTCTTAAGTGCCAGTGTAAATCTTTCAGGCACCCACTTCTTCTAGAAGAATAGATATGGGATTTAGGCAGATGTCTCTTCAAATTGAGAATAACAAAAATACAGTGAGTCTCTGTACAGAGTCAGGAATCAAAAGAATTATTATATTAAGTATCTCCGAGATCTTCAGCCTTCCGATACAGAGAGCTTTCTTTCACACAGAGTATCTGAGAAGCCCCAGAAAAGTGTTAGGCATGTTTGGAAGTGACATGACTGCTTTCTGAACAGTGCTTATATTAAAGATATGTATTACTCTGGAAAGACACAGCCAAAGACACTCTTTGCTGTATGGCATTCTTTACCAGTCAAGTCCCTTGGTTTTTGCAGTATGGGAACAATGTATTTCAGCAGCACCTAATTTCTAAAATGATGTCTTAATCTCAGAAGCTTGGCAAATTAAAGGTTTGTTTTCTATTATATTCTATTCATCACAACACTAACGTCATTTCTAGTATGGCTGCCGTTCAGCTGAAAGATGCTGAGGCTGGAATTTATTTCACCTACCTTTAACTGTCCAAAAGTTAAGGGAACAGCTTCAACCTAAACCAGGATCCCTCTTCAATCAACTCAGATCAAGAGGAAAATTCATCCTGTCACCGTTCAGGTCTATCAATTCACCCTGAACCTCCCTGTGTGAGGCATTAAGATTCCTAATGGTACCCAAATGTCAGCCGTGGAAAAACCAACATGTTGAACAGATGTCACACTACAGATGACCATATACATGTGTCTACCTGGTAGAGGCCATCATGCTTGTTTGTTTGTCAGATGCTCAGCTATTTAAGACGACAGTTGTGCTGAAGCTTTAAAGCTGCTCTTAGGGTAGGTTTTTTTATACGATGTTCTTGAATGGGCACTGTATGCTTATACAGCAATACACTCAGCAAACACCTAATTTGGCTGAAGTTTTTGGGCACCATTGTAATCCTCAGTATTGTTATCAAAAGTCTCACAGGTCATATTTTTTCCTGGCATTTGATCAAAAATTTCCTTTGGTCACTGGCCTGAGTTGCTTTCCCCTTGCTACAGTAAATTAACATTTTAATAAATTGACAGTCTCCTGATTTCTCTAATGTGTATCCTGCTGCCCTTTGTTTAGCATACCCTGACCTGTCTCAGTAAGGAAAACAAAGAACCCCCAGATCTTTATAAAACATTTAATTCCACCCTTTTCTCAGTTTTTTTTCTTGTTATCCACCAGCAGCATTTCTAGATAGGAAAATTTTAAAACAGATTTGGTGACCAAACTGGATTGTGAGGGAATGACGTTATTTTTTGTAATAATTTCCCCCTCCCACACAACACACCATCCATCCCCTCATACACTCAATGCATTTTTGGTCTGGGATTTTCCTCCCTCTATAAACCTCTCAGGGTGATTAAGTAGTTGAGCCATCCCCAGCTACCAAAACCTGCTTGTGACCCATGAGCTGGGCTCAGACCTAATGATCAGTAATTAGTTTGTGAAAGACAAGTTACTTCCAGTCCCTTCTTACCAATCTCATCTCACTGCAATTTGAGTCTTCCTGAAATACTTCTGGTAGGGAGATGCCAAATAAGTAGAGCATGTGTCTATCTCTTTCAGCAGTAAGGGGATTTATTCCATGGGATTTGATGAGAACATTTACTCTTTAGAAATGGCTACATTTTGTCCTTATACTCCCATATTCAATTACACACTTGCCCACATGGCAGACTCATACAGTACTTATTTGTACTTGCAACCAACCTCGGCTTAGATCTCCGTTATGGTTAATTACAAGACTCCATGAACAACCAGAAGTCCTGCAAAGCCACAGCCTGAAGCAGAAGATCAGTCTGTAGCCATATGACAAGAAAAGCACTGTTGGGTTGAGTTGCTTTCACAGTGTCTTAGTTCATGGCTGAAGTGACTCTCTTACCGACAATGTCCTTCTCAACTCTGTTTCTTGTATCATCCAACCTCAGTCAAGCACGGTGAAATAATGATGTGTAACACTCAGCAGTCTCCTAGCAGTTGTAGTTTACTCCCATTTACAGTATTACTCTCCAGAGCTTACACTGTTTACCGTCATAAGTGTACATGGCCCTTCCTTGCCGAGAGAAACTCTGAACAACAGAGCCCGTAACATCACCATGGCTGGATGCAAAATGCTTTTAAACCCTTCTATAACAAGCATGCTATTCACATGGAGAGGGAAGGAGAAAGAGGAGGTAATTCGACATGTCATCCACTTCCACCAGAGGCTCCTGAGGATACTGTTATTGCTCAGGACTACGGTTTTCCGCCGTCCAGAATAATGCCCACCAGCCAGTACAATGTGTGCTTGCTTTAAGGTGCTGCCATCCATCCCTCTGGAACAAACAGAGGAAATGCATCAGGAGGCCTCGACTGCAGATGGAAAGCACATCACCGAGCGGCGCTTACGCCGCGAGATCCCCCAGATGAAAGCCGATTTCAATGAGCATTGTGTTTCAAGGCCCACTTCCTCCGACTCTGGAAAGCTTAAGAAGGAACATCCCACTTGTGTCTGCCGACACAAAGGGCCGCTGTGGCTCGGGAGATGTTATCGGCCTTCCCGTGCCACGGCAGCAGCCTTCCAGTGGCGTCTCCCAAGAATTACTCATTGTTCCTGGGGAGGCTTGACTCCTCTGGGTGGGATCTCATGGCATCCAGTTCAGATGGAAGTAGGTGGTGCTGGGAGGCCAGCCAGGCTCATGACAAAGATCTCCGGCTACGGGGGAGCTACATCAGGAGACCAAGCTAACAAAGTCCTTAGCAATCACAGATGTGGATACTGATTCATAAGATGCAGACCTTTTTGTTGGTTGTAGTTAGTAAGTACTGTTTGGAGCAACCAAATCACTGAAAAATGTACGCCTTGGCTCCTAGATCGAGTTGCAGAAACTGAGATGTCCTGGTCCTTCTTTTTTTTCATGCTCATGGGCACTATTAATTTCTAAAACCTCCATAGTTGGCAACATAGAGCTTGATTCTGTCATGGCCACCATAAATGGGGAAATCGGGAGTGATCCGTGGTTTTAAAGACCTACATTTGAAATCCAGAACTTCTGGGAGACACACATGACCCTTGAAAGGCTCCAGTTAGGTGCAGTTTGCAGAACTCTCTCGTAAGGTGGATACATGCTCACATTATCCAAACCTCTTGTCTCTAAAATTAGAGTGGTGGTATAAAAAGTAGCTTCCCTGGGAGACTTCCTAGAACTGGTGCTTCCGGTGCCAACTGGAGATACTGGGAATGACCACTTTTCTCACAATGATTTGGCACCGTGGCTCCCAGACAGCACCTCGAAGCACAAAACAGGAAAAGGAAAAATTATCTAAATATCTCCGGATTTCAGCAAATCTTTGATTTGCAGTCTGGCAGGCTCACGTTTGAACTGAGGAATTTATTTGTTCTTTTTTTTTTTTTTTTTTTTGCTTCTCTCTCTTCTATCATACCGGTAAATTCATCTCTGGCTTCTCTTCCTTATCTCTTTCTTTCTTTTTTTTTAGAAGGTCAGTGGGAGATAAACTGCAAAGAAAAAATGTCTGCCAGCAGTGATTTCTGACATATAAATGAAAAAGATTGAAAACATGTGTTTTGGAGAGGTATGGGAGAAAGGCAGCAGAGAGAGAAACAGATAGAGTCTTTCCAAAAAGAAAACTTTTAGTCTGCCTTCCAAGCAATGGAAATTCCAATTTTAGAAATTGTACTACAGGCTAATAATGTACAACATTGTTGACTATGGCACATGGAAAAAATGGGAAAAAAAAAGTTTTTGTAATTTTGTCCCTCTTGCCAGAGGAATGATGTGAAGCCAGTCAAGCACATCAGGGGGAAATGCTAATTTTCCACAGATACATTCTGAGAGCATTCAGCTAGTACTGGTCATGCATAACTATGTCTTGTACCTGTGCTGTAGAGGTGTATCATATCGTTTGGTAAAACACAAACTTCTGAGTTTTCCATCAATGGCAATCCTGCAAGCTCCAGTTCGTTAGCATCCCAGCAATCAGCATGTAGGGAGCCTGGCAGACTAAGGACAGAAGTTCATTGCATAGTTGTCCTAAAATAATGTTGTTATTTTGTATAGCATATGCCACAACTCCATGGCAACCCAGCTGGGGAAAATGGTGACTGAATGGTGACAATGATGCTGAGTTATCTTCTGATAACCTCACTCGCCCCGTTTCTGGACAAAGTGTCACGCTAATCAGCTGCTGATGGCATGTTGCCACCAGCCTCCACCAGACAGAAGGAGAGAGAGGTTTCGAAAGAACAGCTGACAAATAAGGCCAAATGTATGCCTGGACTAACTTTTTAGTTTAGTGGCTACCTCAAGAGTGAATTTGGCCTATGGCTATGTTTAAACCACTTTCTCAAGGATGTTGTGTTCTTTCTGTGGAGATAGGGGAGATAACTTGTGACACATGAGCACAGTAATCAGTGCAGATGTATCCTCTGTGGCTCCTGGAGTGTGCCATATGGGTTATGGAGAAAGAACGATACCATTAACAGCTGACATGATGGCAGTAGGATGTCCTGGATGAAGAAAAAAGAAATCATTATAAATGCATGGCACAGAGAAATTGAAGGTATCCCTACATGAAATCCCCAGTTCACTTACAGGCCTGAACTGCAAATATTTGACACAGTTTAACAAGAGAGAAAAGAATAAATCCATAAGTGTTTTTCCATGTTACAGACCAATTTGTGGTATGTAATTCCTAATGTACATCAGAGCAGCCTGAAGAGTGCCAAGGAGTATTTCCTCCTTTGGCCATGATGGGTCAGCTCAATAGTTGCCCCCAGGGAAGTGGTGGATTCCCCAACATTGGACACTTTTAAGATTCAGCTGGAGAGGGTGCTGGGCCATCTTGTCTAGAATGTGCTTTTGCTGAGAAAGGTTGGACCAGGTGATCCTTGAGGTCCCTTCCAACCTGGTATTCTACGATTCTATGATGCTATGATTCTATGACTCTGATTCTACGATCTCTCCTAGTGCCAGAGGGACTTTGCTGCTCACTCTTACAGGTGGTAGCAGGATGGAGCCTTTGAGGCTTATGAGATTGTATTTAAGTGCCCCAAAATAGAGGTTAGATAGAAGTTAAATACTCAAACTTTGCACACCTGGCAGTGCCTAACTCCCACTGATTTGTGAGCTGCAGGGTGATGTGCTTTGAAAACTCCCAGTCAGTGCCTACCTACACATTTAGGCATCAAACAGCATTGACACCAAAAATGATACTAAAACAAACAGGATTCAAAATAAAAAAATCCACAACATGTTTGGAGGAGCTTCAGGAAGGAGTTTCCCCAGTTAATCACAGTAGTAAGTCCTTCTTCTTCTGGAACAACATGATCATGGAGGCCTCCTGGAACTATTTTCAGGAGATGTTAGCTGCTCACTTTGGACCTACTGATACTGAGGGACTGACAGCTCTGTTACCAAAAGCAAAGAGTTCCTTTGGGAGCAGTACAACTCTTTAGTCGGATGGTGATAAATACGGATAGCTTCTGGACCAGGCTAGAGGGCTTCTAGGGAAAGCGACTTGCTGAGAAAATTTTTGTACTTGTCTCACTGTTCCTAGTCTGCGAGTTGAAAGTGACTTCAAGGCAATTCCAGACTAGGAAGGTCTGCAGAGCTAACAATAGAAACACACAGACATGGCACCAGTCCTTAACAGAATTGGAAAACAAATGCTAAAAACCACTTGCTAAATGAGCATGATAGATACCATTTTCTTGGCTATGTACTCCTTTTCTTCCCCAACGAAAGCCACACTGATGACATGAATATTTCTTAGAGCTTCCTCATTCAGCATTTCTGGTGATAAATTGGAAAAAAAAAAGTGGGGGGTTCTTTTATCTGATTAATTGCCTCTTTCCTGGCTGTTCCATTTGTTTTGGAGATGCACCTTTCCAAAGACACAGCAGCTGTGTTGCTGCATGGATTGCCCTTCCCTAGGTGTCACTTGGGAACATGAGCGGTTGGCATCTACTGCTAAGGTTTATACTGCTTGAGCATTAAAAACATTTGCAATCTTAAAGAGATGCATCAGGTCCAAGGAACAAACTAAGGTGGTGTTTCCTCTTGGTTAATGCCATCCATTTCTGCCTGCAGGCTACTTCTTCACATCATTTCCAGGCAGTTTGTGTTGTCAGACAAAAAATATTGAAGAACAGTTTTTCATTGGTGTTCCCTTAGGACAAATCCAGGTTCAGGAGTGCATAAGTCCAGCTTTTCTACTCTGATAGAAATCTATTCAGCACAAGAAATCAAAGGGAACTACTGGCTACTTTTTGCTGTTTCTTAGCTGATACGCTTGTTTGCTCTGATCCATGACCTTGGGCAATGACTCTTTTGACCGCACACAATGGAGATGTCAGGATCTGTCAGTACAGATGTGTAGGAGGTCTGGCACACATTCATTCTTCTCATCTGATCAATAAATCTCCCACCAGCTCTATTTACTCAGCTTTGCTCCCAGCTGACTTGCTGCAATTATGACACCATAACTTACCTGGAAGCAAACTGCACACCTTGTTCAAGAGTTTCTGAGGGTCTGTTGCTTTCCGTGTGGACAGTCAAGGCTTTCCATGGCATTTTCAGAATATTGTGGTGTTGGAAATCCCAGTGGTTCCAACCACCATGAGCAGCCTAACGTTAATGTGTACAAAATAAATCCTTAATGCCAGGTTTTACAACAGCAAAATACTATATATAGCTTTGCAGGTGATAAGGCTAACTCAGGCTGATACTCGAAGGCATAAAGTCATCAGCAGTGAGAGCTGGAAAGAAGTGCTTCATTCTATGTGCAGCAATGCCTAATTGGGTAAGGACAGGGCGTTTTGTCTGTAATTCCATTTGATCACCACATGCTACTTGTTACTACCCAGGCTGAATACCAGACAGGATTGACTAATACACCCAGTGGGCCAAATCTATGTTCTGAAATTATGGTTATTTTTAGGAATGCAAATCAGTACAGAGACTTACTGAATTAAATTTAGGCTTCTTGTCTTTACCTCAGAAAACCTTCTCAACTTTTTTATTTCTACGATAAAATTATCATAAGGCTCCTATCTTCTTCTTTGATCAGCGTTGACACTCTGGATCTCACCACTTTCTCTTTATGTAAAACAAATCTCTTATTTCTTGCACAGTCTAACACCAGAACTCCCTTTTTTGAGCACATCTCCCTCTTCTCTGTCAATTCCCCTCCTAAAGCCTGTAACTTCATTCAAGGTCTTAGGCAACATAAGCAGAGCAGCTTAGCTGAGCATTAAACTCCAAAGTTCTGTTCTTGGTTCTGAGCAAGCCCACCACCCATTTTGTACCTCATTTCCCTCACTTGTAAATGCTACTGGCAACAGTTTTTAGATTTAGTAATGACCAGAGCACAATAAGAACCACATGCTAATGTCAAGACTGGGGTCTATCTGGCTGTGACTGTATTGCAGACTAAACGAAGTGGTTCCTAGCTGAAAAGGTGACAGAATGTCCTCCATCCATGCAGCTCCATTCCCGTGTTCCTAGAGCAGACTGGCTACATTCAAGTGTTGTAGCAGTTGGCCCTTGGTCTCTTTAGGTCCCGTGGGTTATGTTGCTGGCTTTAAGACACAATGATTATCCTTTTTGTGTTTTTTTCAGTTCAAAGTGATTGAAATAATGACAGGGTTGCTTTGCAGGCCACCCAGATGGTGTTTTTATGTCCTGACACTGAGGACATGCATGCTATGGCTTGAGGTTAGAGGCCATGAGTCATTGCAGAGGACAAAGCCTGTGGGAGGACTATGTAAGGCAGGGCAGCCAACTCCAGAGTATCAATAAAACTTTTGAGACTGCTGTGTTGAATGATCTGTCACTCAAACCATGCTGAGAAATCTAGTTGCAGTGATTCAGACCGGACTGAGGTAACACTTAAGTGACGTAGACACTGTATGTATAGCATTCAGCTGTTCATTTAGCATCTCTCTCTCACAGACACCAGTGTGCTGGGAATCTAAAGCTAAAACCCACAGCTTACAGCAGGAAGCTCTCCAGGCTTACAGTCACAGTGAAATGGTGGAAAAAAAGCTCTATAAAACCTGCTCACCTTTGAGGTACAAATCTCTGTGTGAACAAGAAGGTAGACGTTCTCAGAAAGACTGTCTGGAGGAGAGCCTGGCATGCCTCCTTTCCTGTTTCTCTTGATATCCACCTTGCACTGGAAATGGGAAATCCAGAAACCAGACGCTATCCTGTGATGCAGATGCATCAGTGATGTGTTTCACCAGGGCAATAGTCTGCCGAGTCACGTACTAGCCAGTGCCAAGCTGCTCCTACAACAGAGTGGCATCAAAAAACTAACTTGACAGTAGTGCTTACTACTTCTGCAGCTGTCTTCCCCTTCTCCCTTCCTGCCTACCTCACCTTTGCCTCAACCTCTTCTGCAACGAGGTGCCAGCTCTGAAGCTCAGGGAGATGGATGTACATGAGTCCTTCCAGTCTGCCTGTAATGCATCCGTCCTGGCTTATGTGGAGCTGCAGAAAGATGTGCCTTTCTCTCCTTGATGTTTGCTGTTACTTATGCCAAGGGCTGTTCATACAAGTCTGGAGACCAGACACATAAAAACTAGGAGCGGAGCATCACAAACTGAGATTCCTTTGTCATTGATTCTGCCTCAGGGGTCAAACGGAGTGATACGCTGGTTCTGATTTATGTGTATATCAACAGCAAATACTCACACCACCTCCCTGGGCCTCCTCCACTTCCCCAGCCTTCTCCACGGAGACTCTGGGTGTATTAATTCCAGCTGGGCACACAAGTTCAGAGAGACCCTGTGGAAGAGAAGTAGTGAAACAAAAGGAAGAGAGAGATGCTCTCTTTTGATGCTGTTTTGTTTTGCTCCAGGAAGCAAAGAGACAGCCGTCCAGACAGCAGAAACAACAGGTCATGAAGCGGGCACTTCCTACGGGACGGGAAGCTGTAGCATCCTTTACACGGGGCTGCGGTGGGCTGCAGGCTCCATTCCCTCCTCTGGACTTTTATTGCTGCGGCGGTTCAAAGGCACTGCTGCAACGGGCAAGGCATCCTGCTGCAAGAGAAGCTGTTTGAACAGCTCTGTGTTTAGTGTTGGATGCCGCTGTCAAGCAGAAATCTCCGGCTGAGTTACAAAGAGCCACGTGATGCCAGCCAAAGGACCTGGAGCACTGGGAGCGTGATCACTGGGCGCTAGAGGCACCTGGCTGAATTGGTGTGGATCATAAGCAGCAGTCCTACAGCACCTTTACGAGGAGAAAAAAGCAGTTGGCAGACACCAAAACTACCTAAATTGTGTCTTCATTGATCTGTTTGCTGCTTTACGTCATACCTTAAACGTCTAGTAAGGTTATCAATGTGAAACGTTAAGGGGTATCTGAGGAGAGTGTAACATTTTTTTGGGGATGAAATTGATTTTAAAAGAAATTACAACACTACCTTCCAGCATTAACTTGTAGGATATATCCTATATTTATTACTCTTAGTGTAGTTGCTGTTTACATTTCACAAATGCATGGAAGCTCCAGGCATGGACTGTAATGGCAGGCCATGTACAAACACAACTTAAGGCTCCTCCAAGTGTTGATGAATTACGGTCTAAGGAACATGTGTGTGAGAGAGAGCAAATTAGCACACGGGAGAGGAAAATCTGGCTCCTGGCAGGAAATGTTTACAAATACAAACATGC
Source organism: Cariama cristata (assembly GCF_000690535.1). Classification (NCBI taxonomy): domain Eukaryota; kingdom Metazoa; phylum Chordata; class Aves; order Cariamiformes; family Cariamidae; genus Cariama; species Cariama cristata. The sequence goes on along the minus strand of NW_009593929.1, from coordinate 117,156 downwards.
ACATCTATTTATACATGTCTGTATTCAGTTTCTACTGGTTTAGGTGATGGGCAAGCAGAAGTGGGTCAGCTGTGACTCTAATTTAGGAGTCCCAGGACTCAAACAGATTGGCACATCCTGATGGCTTTCCTGTTCTGTGCTGGCCAGTAATGGCCCTTTGCCATCGGTGCATTGCCCCAGCACGGCTCTAACTTTCAGGACCGATCGAGGGTGGCATGACATTATACGTACTAGCCCTTCAGAGCCTGTTTTGCTGCTGGTGCAACCATCAGTGAGGGATATCTGCCAGGGGTTTTATTCTCATGACAGTGCAAGATGGTTATTTGGCTTCATACACCACAACTTGTTTTGATTCAAGTGACGCCATCAGTTGCAGTGTAGTGATTAATGCTGTCAATGCACCCACATTAATAAATTCAATTAATATGCAGAAATCTGGAGTTAATTTTCTGTACCACAATTATTAGGCTGTCTTGAGCCTAACAGTGTCTTGAGCTTAACCAGATGTGACATAGTGTTTCTAAGTTTAGTTTTTTGAATGATCATCCCAAGACAAAATATGCTAACATTTTAAATAAACAAAAGTGTGAAGCTAAAACATGCAAGTTAATATAGGAACAAAGAGACCAAACTGTGGAAAGACCCCAACCTCTCTTATCTTTCTGAAAAAGCAGTGAGCACGGTGATATAGCAAAAAGCCTCTAGGTTTTCAAATTATTCCAAAAGTTGAGTTGTTGCAGAGCAGATAGAAGTCTGCTTTGCTCTTGTGGTTTGTGCTGGAAAGTGTATAACTCTTAGTAAGGAGAAATGTGACCTAGTGAAGTGCTGAGATACTTACACACCAGTAAGAACCAGCTACCAAATGGATCAAGCATGGTTTGCAGGGCTATAGGAAGAAGATGAAAACAGCATTGTAGAGAAATTACTGGAAATTGGTTAATTACAGGAGTTGTGAAAGGTGACTTTATAAGAGGAGCCATGTATTCTTTTACTTACTGAACTGTGTGTTTCCAAACGGATGAATACTTCTGAAAAAAAAATCTCATCTTTATTCCAGTTAAGCTGAGAGTACTGTAATAGTTCACATTATTTTTCATGTAAGTTCATCAGTTCTGGGTAAGCTCAAGGGGGTACTTCATTACACAAAGAACATAAAGATTGTTCAGAATATCAGACTAAGTTAGTTTCAAGAGTGACTAGGTTCCCTTAAGGAAAAAAAAAAAGGAAAAAAAAGAAGAAAAGCAGTCAGTAATATTTTAGGAATTGTTTAGAAAATGTTCTTGCTAAAAAGATTACATCTTTTAAATTGCTAAAAGATTTAAAATACTGATAGACTCAGGTAATTTCTGAATTATCAGAATTTTTCGAGAACTGTTTTCCTTTAAAAAATCCCCACCAAGCCATAGCTCTAATTTATTGTATGTGGAAAAGACTGCAAAAGTGCATCACTCTGATTTCATCTTGCCTATAAGCACTCTGTTTCCGTATCAGTTTTGCCTTTTATAGAGTTGCAAAGGAACTGAGGAAATCCAAGTGAATTATTTCACCTTCTATGGAGCAGGAAACACACTGGAAAAATTCCTGGGACAAATGCAAGCTGTCGTCCACTGTCCAGTCCCTTGTTCTCACTGCTGCACAGAGCAAGGGGCTCACCTACAGAAAAATAAAGCTCTAAAAGTCGTGACCCTACCTTAAAATGATTGTGTTGGGTAGATCATGCTACCTTGCCTGGTCCCTTTTGTAACCGTTTATACCCGGGCCAAGTACCTTTCAAGTGGTCCCTTAAGTTCACAACTGCTTTGTGTTGCCAGAACGTCACAGAGCGGCAGGAGTAGACGGATGAATTTGATTCCAGTCAGCTGGACTCAAAGGAGAGTTGGACAGAGTCCATCCACATGATGCTTGCATTTTAAGTGAGGTATCTGCTTCAATAAAAAATGTGCTGTTTTAGTTAAATAGGTCGGATTTCAGCTCAGGTGTCCTGGCTGAAGTGTGGTCTGAATTGAGCCCTAGCTGGGGTGGGAGGACTCCAGCACAGAGACTGGCTTTTGGGTTGAATAGACAGTTTCTGCAAGAGAGGAGAACTCTGCACTTCATCACAACAATGGTGGGTCTGGTCCAAAGGTCATTGAGGCTGATGGAAAAGCTCCAGCTGAACTCAGTAGCCCTGGAGCAGGCTAATGTGTGTAATTCATACTTCTCTTTTTTTTTTTTTTCCTTAAAAATTTTAGATATTCATTTTCCTGTATATAACCACACCTTTCCTATTTCTTATTTCTTGTTTGCATTTGGCAAATATTTAAGAACCCTTCACAAACTGGACAAGAGTGAGACAGGGGAAGTGACTAGAGTTATTAGTCAGCTTGGGGATATTTCTCAAGTCCTAGGGTGAAAAAAAAAATCCAATTTGTATTTGTTGTTCCATACTTCTGATCTATTTCATCAAGCTGAAATATTTGCCTTATATTGCTAAATAAATAGATCTTTAGAAAGCTTTGCAGGAGTATGTTTGTTAGTCACTGTTTTGTGAACTCTCTGAACATGAGAAATGCTAGCTTGTATTTGCTTGTACTAAAAAAGCAGAACTTTTTCTCTCAAAAGGAGTTGTACATGTTGATTAAACTGATATTTCTGTGTTTCTCTTAAAATTGTTCCACTGGTTTCTTCCTCATCTAGAATGTCTCTCCTTGGACAAACCTAGAAATTTTCCACAACCTTTTTAATCTGCAAAAGTGTTGTTTCTAGGCCTGACAACTGCTGCCCTTGTTAAAATTAATCAAAGAAAATACAAAGAACATGTTAGTTTTCATCAAAACATGATGAAGAATAGATAAAATAGTGTATTATTGAAAAATTAGTGCTATCATAATGTATATCAGTCAACTGTAGTACAAATTCATGACATATTAAGCAAAATGCCAAAAACAGTGATTCAGAGAAAGCATGCACATATGAAACTCAGAAAAGCTGTCTTACTCCGAAAGTCAATTATTTCCTACAGCTTCAGGGAGTGCATGTCCAGAAATTAGCTTTTTGCTTTGCTGTAACTCTCAGCTCTTTGTGAATGAACACATTGACACTGTCTTACCGTGATGTCTGTGAATCCATTTAGCGTTATCCAAAGATAAGGAAAGATGTCATACAATGAAATGGGCGGGTGTAAAATTCAACCGCCTGGTACATCCTTCTTCTTCGTCATTATGTAAGGTGCTGCCCTACGATCTAGTCACATAGCAACTCTTCAATGATGAAGGTCCACATGGAGGTCCACCATGCTGCCTTCGTTGCAATGTTTCAGGGTTTGGTTTGTTCCAGTGGAGACTTTGATTTGCTCTGCCCCATACTTGAATGCCATGCTCCTGATGTGCACCGTTCTGCATGCGGCTTTGCATGGAGGACTCTGAGTGTGGAGGACAATGCTCACACTTTGAAGGACCTGGGAATTTTGCTATATTATATTTTTGTTGTTGTTCATTAGACTTCCTAGTGTTTTGCCAAGAGGTCATTTTGCTACCTTCACGTCCTCAGTTTTGGGGGATTATGTTTTGCTAAGCAAGAGCAGAACCAGAGGTGTGAGATTGAAACCATGAGCAGAGACTTTGCCTTCATCCCTTCTCATTGAGATTATTTGAAGTGCTGGTCGTAGGGCACAGGAGAGCTGTGGGTGGAATATTGTAGGGTGTGGGAAAAATGGGATGGACATGAATGAAAAGCTTTCAGATTCAGATGCATTTTTTTTGCCCCTC